>NW_027476089.1:4862500-4875000 GCF_051020955.1 Megalopta genalis | reverse complement strand
AACAACAACAAGAACAACGAGAACAACAACAACAACAAGAACAACAAGAACAACAACAACAACAACAAGAACAACGAGAACAACGAGAACAACAAGAACAACAAGAACAACAAGAACAACAACAACAACAACAACAACAACAACAACAAAAACAACAAGAACAACAAGAACAACAAGAACAACAACAACAATAAGAACAACAAGAACATCAAGAACAACAAGAACAACAAGAACAACAAGAACAACAAGAACAACAAGAACATCAAGAACAACAAGATCAACAAGAACAACAAGAACGACAAGAACAGCCGGTACAACAAGAACAACAAGAACAACCTGAACAACAACAACAAGAACAACAACAAGAACAACAAGAACAACAACAACAACAACAACGTGAACAACAAGAACCACTAGAACAAGAACAACAAGAACAACAAGAACAACAAGATCAACAAGAACAACAAGAACAACAAGAGCAACAAGAACAACAAGAACAACAAGATCAACAAGAACAACAAGAACAACAAGAACAACAAGAACAACAAGAACAACAAGAACAACAAGAACAACAAGAACAACAAGAACATCAAGAACAACAAGAACAACAAGAACAACAAGAACAACAAGATCAACAACAAGAACAAAAAGAACAACAAGAACAACAAGAACAACAAGAACAACAAGAACAACAAGAACAACAAGAACAACAAGAACAACAAGAACAACAAGAGCAACAAGAACAACAAGAACAACAAGAACATCAAGAGCAACAAGAACAACAAGAACAACAAGAAAAGCAAGAACAACAAGAATAACAAGAACAACAAGAACAACTAGAACAACAAGAACAACAAGAGCAACAAGAACAACAAGAACAACAACAACAACAACAACAAGAACAACACGAACAACAGGAACAACAGGAACAACAAGAACAACAAGAACAACAAGAACAACAAGAACAACAAGAACAACAAGAACAACAAGAACAACAAGAACAACAAGAACAACAAGAACAACAAGAACAACAAGAACAACAAGAACAACAAGAACAACAAGAACGACAAGAACAACAAGAACAACAAGAACAACAAGAACAACAAGAACAACAAGAACAACAAGAACAACAAGAACAACAAGAACAACAAGAACAACAAGAACAACAAGAACAAAAAGAACAACAAGAACAACAAGAACAACAAGAACAACAAGACCAACAAGAACAACAAGAACAACAAGAACAACAAGAACATCAAGAACAAAAAGAACAACAAGAACAACAACAACAACAAGAACGACAAGAACAACAACAACAAGAACAACACGAACAACAGGAACAACAAGAACAACAAGAACAACAAGAACAACAAGAACAACAACAACAAGAGCAACAACAACAAGATCAACAAAAACAACAACAACATGAACAACAAGAACAACAACAACAAGAACAACTAGAACAACAACAACAAGAACAACAAGAACATCAAGAACAGCACGAACAACAAGAACAACAAGAAGAAGAACAACAACAACAACAACAAGATCAACAAGAACAACAAGAACAAGAACTACATGAACAACAACAACAAGAACGACAGGAACAACATCAACAAGAACGACAAGAACAACATCAACATGAACAACAAGAACAACAAGAACAACAAGAACAACAAGAACAACAAGAACAACAAGAACAACAAGAACAACAAGAACAAGAACAGCAAGGACAACAACAACAAGAACTACATGAACGTCAACAACAAGAATAACAAGAACAACAACAACATGTACCACAAGAACATCAACAACCAGAACAACCAGAACAACAAGAACAACAAGAGCAACAAGAGCAACAAGAGCCACAAGAGCAACAAGAGCAACAAGAACAACAAGATCAACAAGAACAACAAGAACAACAAGAACATCAAGAACGACACGAACAACAAGAACAACAAGAACAACAAGAAGAACAAGAACAACAAGAACAACAAGAACAACAAGAGCAACAAGAACAACAAGAACAACAAGAACAACAAGAACAACAAGATCAACAAGGACAACAACAACAACAACAAGAACAAGAAGAACAACAACAGCAACAACAACAACAAGAACAACGAGAACAACGAGAACAACGAGAACAACAAGAACAACAAGAACAACAAGAACAACAAGAACAACAAGAACAACAAGAACAACAAGAACAACAAGAACAACAAGAACAACAAGAACAACAAGAACAACAACAACAAGAACAACAAGAACAAGAACATCAAGAACAACAACAACAAGAACTACATGAACAACAACAACAAGAACAACAAGAACAACAAGAACAACAAGAACAACAAGAACAACAAGAACAACAAGAACAACAAGAACAACAAGAACAACAAGAACAACAAGAACAACAAGAACAACAAGAACAACAAGAACAACAACAACAATAACAACAAGAACAAGAACAACAACAACATGAACGACAAGAACATCAACAACCAGAACAACAAGAAGAACAACAACAACAAAAACAGGAACAACAAGAACAAGAACAAGAACAACAACAAGAACAACAAGAACAACAATAACAGCACCAAGAAGAAGAACAACAACAAAAACAGGAACAACAACAACAAGAACAACAAGAACAACAAGAACAACAAGAACAACAAGAACAACAAGAACAACAAGAACAACAAGAACTACAAGAACAACAAGAACAACAAGAACAACAAGAACAACAAGAACAACAAGAACAAGATCAACAAGAACAACAATAACAGCACCAAGAAGAACAACAACAACAAAAACAGGAACAACAACAACAAGAACAACAAGAACAACAAGAACAACAAGAACAACAAGAACAACAAGAACAACAAGAACAACAAGAGCAACAAGAACAACAAGAACTACAAGAACAACAAGAACAACAAGAACTACAAGAACAACAAGAACAACAAGAACAACATGAACAACAAGAACAACAAGATCAACAAGAACAACAAGAACAACAAGAACAACAAGAACAACAAGAACAACAAGAACAACAAGAACAACAAGAACAACAAGAACAACAAGAACAACAAGAACAGCAAGAACAACAAGAACAAGAACAGCAAGAGCAACAACAACAAGAACTACATGAACAACAACAACAAGAACAACAAGAACAACAAGAACAACAAGAACAACAAGAACAACAAGAACAACAAGAACAACAAGAACAACAAGAACAACAAGAACAACAAGAACAACAACAACAGGAACAACAAGAACAACAAGAACAGCAAGAACAACAAGAACAAGAACAGCAAGAGCAACAACAACAAGAACTACATGAACAACAACAACAAGGACGACAAGAACAACATCAACAAGAACAACAAAAACAACAAGAACAACAAGAACAAGAACAACAACAACATGAACGACAAGAACATCAACAACCAGAACAACAAGAAGAACAACAACAACAAAAACAGGTACAACAACAACAAGAACAAGAACAACAACAAGAACAACAAGAACAACAATAACAGCACCAAGAAGAACAACAACCACAAAAACAGGAACAACAACAACAAGAACAAGAACAACAACAAGAACAACAAGAACAACAAGAACAACAAGAACAACAAGAACAACAAGAACAACAAGAACAACAAGAACAACAAGAACAACAAGAACAACAAGAACAACAAGAACAACAAGAACAACAAGAACAACAAGAACAACAAGAACAACAAGAACAACGAGAACAACAAGAACAACAAGAACAACAAGAACAACAAGAACAACAAGAACAACAAGAACAACAAGAACAACAAGAACAACAAGAACAACAAGAACAACAAGAACAACAAGAACAACAAGAACAACAAGAACAACAAGTACAACAAGAACAAGAACAACTAGAACAACAACAACAAGAACAACAAGAACAACTAGAACATCAAGAACAACAAGAACAACAAGAACAACAAGAACAACAAGAACAACAGGAACAACAAGAACAACAAGAACAACAAGAACAACAAGAACAAGATCAACAAGAACAACAATAACAGCACCAAGAAGAACAACAACAACAAAAACAGGAACAACAACAACAAGAACAACAAGAACAACAAGAACAACAAGAACAACAAGAACAACAAGAACAACAAGAACAACAAGAGCAACAAGAACAACAAGAACTACAAGAACAACAAGAACAACAAGAACAACAAGAACAACAAGAACAACAAGAACAACAAGAACAACATGAACAACAAGAACAACAAGAACAACAAGAACAACAAGAACAACAAGAACAACAAGAACAACAACAACAACAAGAACAACAACAACAACAAGAACAACAAGAACAACAAGAACAACAACAACAACAAGAACAACAAGAACAACAAGAACAACAAGAACAACAACAACAACAAGAACAACAAGAACAACAAGAACAACAAGAACAACAAGAACAACAAGAACAACAAGAACAACAAGAACAACAAGAACAACAAGAACAACAAGAACAACAAGAACAACAAGAACAACAAGAACAACAAGAACAACAAGAACAACAAGAACAACAAGAGCAACAAGAACAACAAGAACTACAAGAACAACAAGAACAACAAGAACAACAAGAACAACATGAACAACAAGAACAACAAGAACAACAAGAACAACAAGAACAACAAGAACAACAAGAACAACAAGAACAACAAGAACAACAAGAACAACAAGAACAACGAGAACAACAAGAACAGCAAGAACAACAAGAACAAGAACAGCAAGAGCAACAACAACAAGAACTACATGAACAACAACAACAAGAACGACAAGAACAACATCAACAAGAACAACAAAAACAACAAGAACAACAACAACATGAACGACAAGAACATCAACAACCAGAACAACAAGAAGAACAACAACAACAAAAACAGGAACAACAACAACAAGAACAAGAACAACAACAAGAACAACAAGAACAACAAGAACAACAAGAACAACAAGAGCAACAAGAAAAACAAGAACTACAAGAACAACAAGAACAACAAGAACAACAAGAACAACAAGAACAACAAGAACAACAAGAACAACAAGAACAACAAGAACAACAAGAACAACAAGAACAACAAGAACAACAAGAACAACAAGAACAACAAGAACAACAAGAACAACAAGAACAACAAGAACAACAAGAACAACAAGAACAACAAGAACAAGAACAACTAGAACAACAACAACAAGAACAACAAGAACAACAAGAACATCAAGAACAACAAGAACAACAAGAACAACAAGAACATCAAGAACAACAAGAACAACAAGAACAACAAGATCAACAAGAACAACAAGAACAACAAGAACAACAACAACAACAAGAACAACAAGAACAACAAGAACAACAAGAACAACAAGAACAACAAGAACAACAAGAACAACAAGAACAACAAGAACAACAACAACAAGAACTACATGAACAACAACAACAAGAACAACAAGAACAACAAGAACAACAAGAACAACAAGAACAACAAGAACAACAAGAACAACAAGAACAACAAGAACAACAACAACAATAACAACAAGAACAAGAACAACAACAACATGAACAAAAAGAAGAACAACAACAACAAAAACAGGAACAACAAGAACAAGAACAAGAACAACAACAAGAACAACAAGAACAACAATAACAGCACCAAGAAGAACAACAACAACAAAAACAGGAACAACAACAACAAGAACAACAAGAACAACAATAACAGCACCAAGAAGAACAACAACAACAAAAACAGGAACAACAACAACAAGAACAACAAGAACAACAAGAACAACAAGAACAACAAGAACAACAAGAACAACAAGAACAACGAGAACAACAAGAACAACAAGAACAACAAGAACTACAAGAACAACAAGAACAACAAGAACAACAAGAACAACAAGAACAAGATCAACAAGAACAACAATAACAGCACCAAGAAGAACAACAACAACAAAAACAGGAACAACAACAACAAGAACAACAAGAACAACAAGAACAACAAGAACAACAAGAACAACAAGAACAACAAGAACAACAAGAGCAACAAGAACAACAAGAACTACAAGAACAACAAGAACAACAAGAACAACAAGAACAACAAGAACAACAAGAACAACATGAACAACAAGAACAACAAGAACAACAAGAACAACAAGAACAACAAGAACAACAAGAACAACAAGAACAACAAGAACAACAAGAACAACAAGAACATCAAGAACAACAAGAACAACAAGAACGACAAGAACAGCCGGTACAACAAGAACAACAAGAACAACCTGAACAACAACAACAGGAACAACAACGAGAACAACAAGAACAACAACAACAAGAACAAGAAGAACAACAACAACATGAACAACAAGAACATCAACAACCAGAACAACAAGAACAACAACAACAACAAAAACAGGAACAACAACAACAACAACAAGAACAACAACAAGAACAACAAGAACAACAACAACAAGAACAACAAGAACAACAAGAACAACAAGAACAACAAGAACAACAAGAACAACAAGAACAACAAGAACAACAACAACAACATGAACAACAAGAACAACAAGAACAACAAGAGCAACAAGAACAACAAGAACAACAAGAACAACAAGAGCAACAAGATCAACAAGGACAACAACAACAACAACAAGAACAACAAGAACAACAACAACAACAACAACAACAACAAGAACAACGAGAACAACAACAACAACAAGAACAACAAGAACAACAACAACAACAACAACAAGAACAACGAGAACAACGAGAACAACAAGAACAACAAGAACAACAAGAACAACAACAACAACAACAACAACAACAACAAAAACAACAAGAACAACAAGAACAACAAGAACAACAAGAACAACAACAACAATAAGAACAACAAGAACATCAAGAACAACAAGAACAACAAGAACAACAAGAACAACAAGAACAACAAGAACATCAAGAACAACAAGATCAACAAGAACAACAAGAACGACAAGAACAGCCGGTACAACAAGAACAACAAGAACAACCTGAACAACAACAACAAGAACAACAACAAGAACAACAAGAACAACAACAACAACAACAACGTGAACAACAAGAACCACTAGAACAAGAACAACAAGAACAACAAGAACAACAAGAACAACAAGAACAACAAGAACAACAAGAACAACAAGAGCAACAAGAACAACAAGAACAACAAGATCAACAAGAACAACAAGAACAACAAGAACAACAAGAACAACAAGAACAACAAGAACAACAAGAACAACAAGAACAACAAGAACATCAAGAACAACAAGAACAACAAGATCAACAACAAGAACAACAAGATCAACAACAAGAACAACAAGAACAAAAAGAACAACAAGAACAACAAGAACAACAAGAACAACAAGAACAACAAGAACAACAAGAACAACAAGAACAACAAGAACAACAAGAGCAACAAGAACAACAAGAACAACAAGAACATCAAGAGCAACAAGAACAACAAGAACAACAAGAAAAGCAAGAACAACAAGAACAACAAGAACAACAAGAACAACAAGAACAACAAGAACAACAAGAACAACAAGAACAACAAGAACAACAAGAACAACAAGAACAACAAGAACAACAAGAACAACAAGAACAACAAGAACAACAAGAACAACAAGAACAAGAACAACTAGAACAACAACAACAAGAACAACAAGAACAACAAGAACAACAAGAGCAACAAGAACAACAAGAACAACAAGAACAACAAGAACAACAAGATCAACAAGGACAACAACAACAACAACAAGAACAACAAGAACAACAACAACAACAACAACAACAACAACAAGAACAACGAGAACAACAACAACAACAAGAACAACAAGAACAACAACAACAACAACAACAAGAACAACGAGAACAACGAGAACAACAAGAACAACAAGAACAACAAGAACAACAACAACAACAACAACAACAACAACAAAAACAACAAGAACAACAAGAACAACAACAACAATAAGAACAACAAGAACATCAAGAACAACAAGAACAACAAGAACAACAAGAACAACAAGAACAACAAGAACATCAAGAACAACAAGATCAACAAGAACAACAAGAACGACAAGAACAGCCGGTACAACAAGAACAACAAGAACAACCTGAACAACAACAACAAGAACAACAACAAGAACAACAAGAACAACAACAACAACAACAACGTGAACAACAAGAACCACTAGAACAAGAACAACAAGAACAACAAGAACAACAAGAACAACAAGAACAACAAGAACAACAAGAACAACAAGAGCAACAAGAACAACAAGAACAACAAGATCAACAAGAACAACAAGAACAACAAGAACAACAAGAACAAGAACAACAAGAACAACAAGAACAACAAGAACAACAAGAACATCAAGAACAACAAGAACAACAAGAACAACAAGAACAACAAGATCAACAACAAGAACAACAAGAACAAAAAGAACAACAAGAACAACAAGAACAACAAGAACAACAAGAACAACAAGAACAACAAGAACAACAAGAACAACAAGAACAACAAGAGCAACAAGAACAACAAGAACAACAAGAACATCAAGAGCAACAAGAACAACAAGAACAACAAGAAAAGCAAGAACAACAAGAACAACAAGAACAACAAGAACAACAAGAACAACAAGAACAACAAGAACAACAAGAACAACAAGAACAACAAGAACAACAAGAACAACAAGAACAACAAGAACAACAAGAACAACAAGAACAACAAGAACAACAAGAGCAACAAGAACAACAAGAACTACAAGAACAACAAGAACAACAAGAACAACAAGAACAACATGAACAACAAGAACAACAAGAACAACAAGAACAACAAGAACAACAAGAACAACAAGAACAACAAGAACAACAAGAACAACAAGAACAACAAGAACAACGAGAACAACAAGAACAGCAAGAACAACAAGAACAAGAACAGCAAGAGCAACAACAACAAGAACTACATGAACAACAACAACAAGAACGACAAGAACAACATCAACAAGAACAACAAAAACAACAAGAACAACAACAACAATAACAACAAGAACAAGAACAACAACAACATGAACGACAAGAACATCAACAACCAGAACAACAAGAAGAACAACAACAACAAAAACAGGAACAACAACAACAAGAACAAGAACAACAACAAGAACAACAAGAACAACAAGAACAACAAGAACAACAAGAACAACAAGAGCAACAAGAAAAACAAGAACAACAAGAACAACAAGAACAACAAGAACAACAAGAGCAACAAGAAAAACAAGAGCAACAAGAAAAACAAGAACTACAAGAACAACAAGAACAACAAGAACAACAAGAACAACAAGAACAACAAGAACAACAAGAACAACAAGAACAACAAGAACCACAAGAACAACAAGAACAACAAGAACAACAAGAACAACAAGAACAACAAGAACAACAAGAACAACAAGAAGAACAAGAACAACAAGAACAACAAGAACAACAAGAACAACAAGAACAACAACAACAAGAACAACAAGAACAAGAACATCAAGAACAACAACAACAAGAACTACATGAACAACAACAACAAGAACAACAAGAACAACAAGAACAACAAGAACAACAAGAACAACAAGAACAACAAGAACAACAAGAACAACAAGAACAACAAGAACAACAACAACAATAACAACAAGAACAAGAACAACAACAACATGAACAAAAAGAAGAACAACAACAACAAAAACAGGAACAACAAGAACAAGAACAAGAACAACAACAAGAACAACAAGAACAACAATAACAGCACCAAGAAGAACAACAACAACAAAAACAGGAACAACAACAACAAGAACAACAAGAACAACAATAACAGCACCAAGAAGAACAACAACAACAAAAACAGGAACAACAACAACAAGAACAACAAGAACAACAAGAACAACAAGAACAACAAGAACAACAAGAACAACAAGAACAACAAGAACAACGAGAACAACAAGAACAACAAGAACAACAAGAACTACAAGAACAACAAGAACAACAAGAACAACAAGAACAACAAGAACAAGATCAACAAGAACAACAATAACAGCACCAAGAAGAACAACAACAACAAAAACAGGAACAACAACAACAAGAACAACAAGAACAACAAGAACAACAAGAACAACAAGAACAACAAGAACAACAAGAACAACAAGAGCAACAAGAACAACAAGAACTACAAGAACAACAAGAACAACAAGAACAACAAGAACAACAAGAACAACAAGAACAACAAGAACAACATGAACAACAAGAACAACAAGAACAACAAGAACAACAAGAACAACAAGAACAACAAGAACAACAAGAACAACAAGAACAACAAGAACAACAAGAACATCAAGAACAACAAGAACAACAAGAACGACAAGAACAGCCGGTACAACAAGAACAACAAGAACAACCTGAACAACAACAACAGGAACAACAACGAGAACAACAAGAACAACAACAACAAGAACAAGAAGAACAACAACAACATGAACAACAAGAACATCAACAACCAGAACAACAAGAACAACAACAACAACAAAAACAGGAACAACAACAACAACAACAAGAACAACAACAAGAACAACAAGAACAACAACAACAAGAACAACAAGAACAACAAGAACAACAAGAACAACAAGAACAACAACAACAACATGAACAACAAGAACAACAAGAACAACAAGAGCAACAAGAACAACAAGAACAACAAGAACAACAAGAACAACAAGATCAACAAGGACAACAACAACAACAACAAGAACAACAAGAACAACAACAACAACAACAACAACAACAACAAGAACAACGAGAACAACAACAACAACAAGAACAACAAGAACAACAACAACAACAACAACAAGAACAACGAGAACAACGAGAACAACAAGAACAACAAGAACAACAAGAACAACAACAACAACAACAACAACAACAACAAAAACAACAAGAACAACAAGAACAACAAGAACAACAAGAACAACAAGAACAACAACAACAATAAGAACAACAAGAACATCAAGAACAACAAGAACAACAAGAACAACAAGAACAACAAGAACAACAAGAACATCAAGAACAACAAGATCAACAAGAACAACAAGAACGACAAGAACAGCCGGTACAACAAGAACAACAAGAACAACCTGAACAACAACAACAAGAACAACAACAAGAACAACAAGAACAACAACAACAACAACAACGTGAACAACAAGAACCACTAGAACAAGAACAACAAGAACAACAAGAACAACAAGAACAACAAGAACAACAAGAACAACAAGAACAACAAGAGCAACAAGAACAACAAGAACAACAAGATCAACAAGAACAACAAGAACAACAAGAACAACAAGAACAACAAGAACAACAAGAACAACAAGAACAACAAGAACAACAAGAACATCAAGAACAACAAGAACAACAAGAACAACAAGAACAACAAGATCAACAACAAGAACAACAAGAACAAAAAGAACAACAAGAACAACAAGAACAACAAGAACAACAAGAACAACAAGAACAACAAGAACAACAAGAACAACAAGAACAACAAGAGCAACAAGAACAACAAGAACAACAAGAACATCAAGAGCAACAAGAACAACAAGAACAACAAGAAAAGCAAGAACAACAAGAATAACAAGAACAACAAGAACAACTAGAACAACAAGAACAACAAGAACATCAAGAACAGCACGAACAACAAGAACAACAAGAAGAAGAACAACAACAACAACAACAAGATCAACAAGAACAACAAGAACAAGAACTACATGAACAAGAACAACAAGAACGACAAGAACAACATCAACAAGAACGACAAGAACAACATCAACATGAACAACAAGAACAACAAGAACAACAAGAACAACAAGAACAACAAGAACAAGAACAGCAAGGACAACAACAACAAGAACTACATGAACGTCAACAACAAGAATAACAAGAACAACAACAACATGTACCACAAGAACATCAACAACCAGAACAACCAGAACAACAAGAACAACAAGAGCAACAAGAGCAACAAGAGCCACAAGAGCAACAAGAGCAACAAGAGCAACAAGAGCAACAAGAACAACAAGATCAACAAGAACAACAAGAACAACAAGAAGAACAAGAACAACAAGAACAACAAGAACAACAAGAACAACAAGAACAACAAGAACAACAAGAACAACAAGAACAACAACAACAACATGAACAACAAGAACAACAAGAACAACAAGAGCAACAAGAACAACAAGAACAACAAGAACAACAAGAACAACAAGAACAACAAGAACAACAAGAACAACAAGAACAACAAGAACAACAAGAACAACAAGAACAAAAAGAACAACAAGAACAACAAGAACAACAAGAACAACAAGAACAA
>NW_027476089.1:4847500-4855000 GCF_051020955.1 Megalopta genalis | reverse complement strand
ACTATAACAGCACCAAGAAGAACAACAACAACAAAAACAGGAACAACAACAACAAGAACAACAAGAACAACAAGAACAACAAGAACAACAAGAACAACAAGAACAACAAGAACAACAAGAACAACAAGAACAACAAGAACAACAAGAACAACAAGAACAACAAGAACAACAAGAACAACAAGAACAACAAGAACAACAAGAACAACAAGAACAACAAGAACAACAAGAACAACAAGAACAACAAGAACAACAAGAACATCAAGAACAACAAGAACAACAAGAACGACAAGAACAGCCGGTACAACAAGAACAACAAGAACAACCTGAACAACAACAACAGGAACAACAACGAGAACAACAAGAACAACAACAACAAGAACAAGAAGAACAACAACAACATGAACAACAAGAACATCAACAACCAGAACAACAAGAACAACAACAACAACAAAAACAGGAACAACAACAACAACAACAAGAACAACAACAAGAACAACAAGAACAACAACAACAAGAACAACAACAACATGAACAACAAGAACATCAACAACCAGAACAAAAAGAAGAACAAAAAGAACAAGAACAACAAGAACAACAAGAACAACAAGAACAACAAGAACAACAAGAACAACAAGAACAACAAGAACAACAAGAAGAACAAAAAGAACAAGAACAACAAGAACAACAAGAACAACAAGAACAACAAGAACAACAAGAACAACAAGAACAACAAGAACAACAAGAGCAACAAGAGCAACAAGAACAACAAGAACAACAAGAACAACAAGAACAACAAGAACAACAAGAACAACAAGAACAACAAGAACAACAAGAACAACAAGAACAACAAGAACAACAAGAACAACAAGAACAACAAGAACAACAAGAACAACAAGAACAACAAGAACAACAACAACAAGAACAACAAGAACAAGAACATCAAGAACAACAACAACAAGAACTACATGAACAACAACAACAAGAACAACAAGAACAACAAGAACAACAAGAACAACAAGAACAACAAGAACAACAAGAACAACAAGAACAACAACAACAGGAACAACAAGAACAACAAGAACAGCAAGAGCAACAAGAACAAGAACAGCAAGAGCAACAACAACAAGAACTACATGAACAACAACAACAAGAACGACAAGAACAACATCAACAAGAACAACAAAAACAACAAGAACAACAACAACAATAACAACAAGAACAAGAACAACAACAACATGAACGACAAGAACATCAACAACCAGAACAACAAGAAGAACAACAACAACAAAAACAGGTACAACAACAACAAGAACAAGAACAACAACAAGAACAACAAGAACAACAATAACAGCACCAAGAAGAACAACAACAACAAAAACAGGAACAACAACAACAAGAACAAGAACAACAACAAGAACAACAAGAACAACAATAACAGCACCAAGATGAACAACAAGAACATCAACAACCAGAACAACAAGAACAACGAGAACAACAAGAACAACAAGAACAACAAGAACAACAAGAACAACAAGAACAACAACAACAAGAACAACAAGAACAAGAACAACTAGAACAACAACAACAAGAACAACAAGAACAACAAGAACATCAAGAACACCAAGAACAACAAGAACAACAAGAACAACAAGAACAACAAGAACATCAAGAACAACAAGATCAACAAGAACAACAAGAACGACAAGAACAGCCGGAACAACAAGAACAACAAGAACAACAACAAGTACAACAAGAACAACAACAATAACATGAACAACAAGAACCACTAGAAAAAGAACAACAAGAACCACTAGAAAAAGAACAACAAGAACAACAAGAACAACAAGAACAACAAGAACAACATGAACAACAAGAACAACAAGAACAACAAGAACAACAAGAGCAACAAGAGCAACAAGAACAACAAGAACAACAAGAACAACAAGAACAACAAGAACAACAAGAACAACAAGAACAACAAGAACAACAAGAACAACAAGAACAACAAGAACAACAAGAACAACAAGAACAACAAGAACAACAAGAACAACAAGAACAACAAGAACAACAAGAACAACAAGATCAACAACAACAACAACAAGAACAACAAGAACAACAAGAACAACAAGAACAACAAGAACAACAAGAACAACAAGAACATCAAGAACAACAGGAGCAACAAGAGCAACAAGAAAAGCAAGAACAACAAGAACAACAAGAACAACAAGAACAACAAGAACAACAAGAACAACAAGAACAACAAGAACAACAAGAACAACAAGAACAACAAGAACAACAAGAACAACAAGAACAACAAGAACAACAAGAACAACAAGAACAACAAGAACAACAAGAACAACAAGAACAACAAGAACAACAAGAACAACAAGAACAACAAGAACAACAAGAACAACAAGAACAACAAGAACAACAAGAACAACAAGAACAACAAGAACAACAAGAACAACAAGAACAACAAGAACAACAAGAACAACAAGAACAGCCGGTACAACAAGAACAACAAGAACAACCTGAACAACAACAACATGAACAACAAGAACATCAACAACCAGAACAACAAGAAGAACAAAAAGAACAAGAACAACAAGAACAACAAGAACAACAAGAACAACAAGAACAACAAGAACAACAAGAACAACAAGAACAACAAGAACAACAAGAACAACAAGAACAACAAGAACAACAAGAACAACAAGAACAACAAGAACAACAAGAACAACAAGAGCAACAAGAACAACAAGAACAACAAGAACAACAAGAACAACAAGAACAACAAGAACAACAAGAACAACAAGAACAACAAGAACAACAAGAACAACAAGAGCAACAAGAACAACAAGAACAACAAGAACAACAACAACAAGAACAACAAGAACAGCAAGAACAACAAGAACAACAAGAACAACAAGAACAACAAGAACATCAAGAACAACAAGAACAACAAGAGCAACAAGAACAACAAGAACAACAAGAACAACAAGAACATCAACAACCAGAACAACAAGAACAACAACAACAACAAAAACAGGAACAACAACAACAACATCAAGAACAACAACAAGAACAACAAGAACAAGAACAACAAGAACCACAACAACATGAACAACAAGAACATCAACAACCAGAACAACAAGAAGAACAAGAACAACAAGAACAACAAGAACAACAAGAACAACAAGAACAACAAGAACAACAAGAACAACAAGAACAACAAGAACAACAAGAACAACAAGAACAACAAGAACAACAAGAACAACAAGAACAACAAGAACAACAAGAACAACAAGAACAACAAGAACAACAAGAACAACAAGAACAACAAGAACAACAAGAACAACAAGAACAACAAGAACAACAAGAACAACAAGAACAACAAGAACAACAAGAACAACAAGAACAACAAGAACAACAAGAACAACAAGAACAACAAGAACAACAAGAACAACAAGAACAACAAGAACATCAAGAACAACAAGAACAACAAGAGCAACAAGAACAACAAGAACAACAAGAACAACCTGAACAACAACAACAAGAACAACAACAAGAACAACAACAACAACAACAAGTACAACAAGAACAACAACAACATGAACAACAAGAACATCAACAACCAGAACAACAAGAACAACAACAACAACAAAAACAGGAACAACAACAACAACATCAAGAACAACAACAAGAACAACAAGAACAAGAACAACAAGAACCACAACAACATGAACAACAAGAACATCAACAACCAGAACAACAAGAAGAACAAGAACAACAAGAACAACAAGAACAACAAGAACAACAAGAACAACAAGAACAACAAGAACAACAAGAACAACAAGAACAACAAGAACAACAAGAACAACAAGAACAACAAGAACAACAAGAACAACAAGAACAACAAGAACAACAAGAACAACAAGAACAACAAGAACAACGAGAACAACAAGAACAACAAGAACAACAAGAACATCAAGAACAACAAGAACAACAAGAACAAGAACAACAACAACAAGAACTACATGAACAACAACAACAAGAACGACAAGAACAACATCAACAAGAACAACAAAAACAACAACAACATGAACAACAAGAACAACAAGAACAGCAAGAACAACAAGAACAACAAGAACAACAAGAACAACAAGAACAACAAGAACAACAAGAACAACAAGAACAACAAGAACAACAAGAACAACAAGAACAACAAGAACAACAAGAACAACAAGAACAACAAGAACAACAAGAACAACAAGAACAACAAGAACAACAAGAACAACAAGAACAACAAGAACAACAAGAACAACAAGAACAACAAGAACAACAAGAACAACAAGAACAACAAGAACAGCCGGTACAACAAGAACAACAAGAACAACCTGAACAACCTCAACATGAACAACAAGAACATCAACAACCAGAACAACAAGAAGAACAAAAAGAACAAGAACAACAAGAACAACAAGAACAACAAGAACAACAAGAACAACAAGAACAACAAGAACAACAAGAACAACAAGAACAACAAGAACAACAAGAGCAACAAGAACAACAAGAACAACAAGAACAACAAGAGCAACAAGAACAACAAGAACAACAAGAACAACAAGAACAACAAGAACAACAAGAACAACAAGAACAACAAGAACAACAAGAACAACAAGAACAACAAGAGCAACAAGAACAACAAGAACAACAAGAACAACAACAACAAGAACAACAAGAACAGCAAGAACAACAAGAACAACAAGAACAACAAGAACAACAAGAACAACAAGAACATCAAGAACAACAAGAACAACAAGAGCAACAAGAACAACAAGAACAACAAGAACAACCTGAACAACAACAACAAGAACAACAACAACAACAACAACAACAACAAGTACAACAAGAACAACAACAACATGAACAACAAGAACATCAACAACCAGAACAACAAGAACAACAACAACAACAAAAACAGGAACAACAACAACAACATCAAGAACAACAACAAGAACAACAAGAACAAGAACAACAAGAACCACAACAACATGAACAACAAGAACATCAACAACCAGAACAACAAGAAGAACAAGAACAACAAGAACAACAAGAACAACAAGAACAACAAGAACAACAAGAACAACAAGAACAACAAGAACAACAAGAACAACAAGAACAACAAGAACAACAAGAACAACAAGAACAACAAGAACAACAAGAACAACAAGAACAACAAGAACAACAAGAACAACAAGAACAACAAGAACAACAAGAACAACAAGAACAACAAGAACAACAAGAACAACAAGAACAACAAGAACAACAAGAACAACAAGAACAACAAGAACAACAAGAACAACAAGAACAACAAGAACAACAAGAACAACAAGAACAACAAGAACAGCAAGAACAACAAGAACAACAAGAACAACAAGAACAACAAGAACATCAAGAACAACAAGAACAACAAGAGCAACAAGAACAACAAGAACAACAAGAACAACCTGAACAACAACAACAAGAACAACAACAAGAACAACAACAACAACAACAAGTACAACAAGAACAACAACAACATGAACAACAAGAACATCAACAACCAGAACAACAAGAACAACAACAACAACAAAAACAGGAACAACAACAACAACATCAAGAACAACAACAACAACAACAAGAACAAGAACAACAAGAACCACAACAACATGAACAACAAGAACATCAACAACCAGAACAACAAGAAGAACAAGAACAACAAGAACAACAAGAACAACAAGAACAACAAGAACAACAAGAACAACAAGAACAACAAGAACAACAAGAACAACAAGAACAACAAGAACAACAAGAACAACAAGAACAACAAGAACAACAAGAACAACAAGAACAACAAGAACAACAAGAACAACAAGAACAACAAGAACAACAAGAACAACAAGAACAACAAGAACAACAAGAACAACAAGAACAACAAGAACAACAAGAACAACAAGAACAACAAGAACAACAAGAACATCAAGAACAACAAGAACAACAAGAACAAGAACAACAACAACAAGAACTACATGAACAACAACAACAAGAACGACAAGAACAACATCAACAAGAACAACAAAAACAACAACAACATGAACAACAAGAACAACAAGAACAGCAAGAACAACAAGAACAACAAGAACAAGGACAGCAAGGACAACAACAACAAGAACTACATGAACGTCAAGAACAAGAATAACAAGAACAACAACAACATGTACCACAAGAACATCAACAACCAGAACAACCAGAACAACAAGAACAACAAGAGCAACAAGAGCAACAAGAACAACAACAACATGAACCACAAGAACATCAACAGCCAGAACAACCAGAACAACAAGAACAACAAGAGCAACAAGAGCAACAAGAGCAACAAGAACAACAAGAACAACAAGAACAACAAGAACAACAACAACAGGAACAACAAGAACAACAAGAACAGCAAGAACAACAAGAACAAGAACAGCAAGTGCAACAACAACAAGAACTACATGAACAACAACAACAAGAACGACAAGAACAACATCAACAAGTACAACAAAAACAGCAAGAACAACAACAACAATAACAACAAGAACAAGAACAACAACAACATGAACGACAAGAACATCAACAACCAGAACAACAAGAAGAACAACAACAACAAAAACAGGAACAACAACAACAAGAACAAGAACAACAACAAGAACAACAATAACAGCACCAAGAAGAACAACAACAACAAAAACAGGAACAACAACAACAAGAACAAGAACAACAACAAGAACAACAAGAACAACAATAACAGCACCAAGATGAACAACAAGAACATCAACAACCAGAACAACAAGAACAACAAGAACAACAAGAACAACAAGAACAACAAGAACAACAAGAACAACAAGAACAACAAGAACATCAAGAACAACAAGAACAACAAGAACAACAAGAGCAACAAGAACAACAAGAACTACAAGAACAACGAGAACAACAAGAACAACAAGAACAACAAGATCAACAAGAACAACAAGAACAACAAGAACAACAAGAACAACAAGAACAACAAGAACAACAAGAACAACAAGAACAACAAGAACAACAAGAACAAGAACAACTAGAACAACAAGAACAACAAGAACAACAAGAACAACAAGAACAACAAGAACAACAAGAACAACAAGAACAACAAGAACAACAAGAACAACAAGAACAACAAGAACAACAAGAACAACAAGAACAACAAGAACAACAACAACAAGAACAACAACAACAAGAACAACAAGAACAACAAGAACATCAAGAACAACAAGAACAACAAGAACAACAAGAACAACAAGAGCATCAAGAACAACAAGATCAACAAGAACAACAAGAACGACAAGAACAACCTGAACAACAACAACAAGAACAACAACAAGAACAACAACAACAACAACAACAACAACATGAACAACAAGAACCACTAGAACAAGAACA
>NW_027476089.1:4832500-4842500 GCF_051020955.1 Megalopta genalis | reverse complement strand
CATGAACAACAAGAACATCAACAACCAGAACAACAAGAACAACAACAACAACAAAAACAGGAACAACAACAACAACAACAAGAACAACAACAAGAACAACAAGAACAACAACAACAAGAACAACAACAACATGAACAACAAGAACATCAACAACCAGAACAACAAGAAGAACAAAAAGAACAAGAACAACAAGAACAACAAGAACAACAAGAACAACAAGAACAACAAGAACAACAAGAACAACAAGAACAACAAGAACAACAAGAACAACAAGAAGAACAAAAAGAACAAGAACAACAAGAACAACAAGAACAACAAGAACAACAAGAACAACAAGAACAACAAGAGCAACAAGAGCAACAGCAACAACAAGAACAACAAGAACAACAAGAACAACAAGAACAACAAGAACAACAAGAACAACAAGAACAACAAGAACAACAAGAACAACAAGAACAACAAGAACAACAAGAACAACAAGAACAACAAGAACAACAAGAACAACAAGAACAACAAGAACAACAAGAACAACAACAACAAGAACAACAAGAACAAGAACATCAAGAACAACAACAACAAGAACTACATGAACAACAACAACAAGAACAACAAGAACAACAAGAACAACAAGAACAACAAGAACAACAACAACAGGTACAACAAGAACAACAAGAACAGCAAGAGCAACAAGAACAAGAACAGCAAGAGCAACAACAACAAGAACTACATGAACAACAACAACAAGAACGACAAGAACAACATCAACAAGAACAACAAAAACAACAAGAACAACAACAACAATAACAACAAGAACAAGAACAACAACAACATGAACGACAAGAACATCAACAACCAGAACAACAAGAAGAACAACAACAACAAAAACAGGTACAACAACAACAAGAACAAGAACAACAACAAGAACAACAAGAACAACAATAACAGCACCAAGAAGAACAACAACAACAAAAACAGGAACAACAACAACAAGAACAAGAACAACAACAAGAACAACAAGAACAACAATAACAGCACCAAGATGAACAACAAGAACATCAACAACCAGAACAACAAGAACAACGAGAACAACAAGAACAACAAGAACAACAAGAACAACAAGAACAACAAGAACAACAACAACAAGAACAACAAGAACAAGAACAACTAGAACAACAACAACAAGAACAACAAGAACAACAAGAACATCAAGAACACCAAGAACAACAAGAACAACAAGAACAACAAGAACAACAAGAACATCAAGAACAACAAGATCAACAAGAACAACAAGAACGACAAGAACAGCCGGAACAACAAGAACAACAAGAACAACCTGAACGACAACAACAAGAACAACAACAAGTACAACAAGAACAACAACAATAACATGAACAACAAGAACCACTAGAAAAAGAACAACAAGAACAACAAGAACAACAAGAACAACAAGAACAACAAGAACAACAAGAACAACAAGAACAACAAGAACAACAAGAGCAACAAGAGCAACAAGAGCAACAAGAACAACAAGAACAACAAGAACAACAAGAACAACAAGAACAACAACAACAAGAACAACAAGAACAAGAACAACTAGAACAACAACAACAAGAACAACAAGAACAACAAGAACATCAAGAACACCAAGAACAACAAGAACAACAAGAACAACAAGAACAACAAGAACATCAAGAACAACAAGATCAACAAGAACAACAAGAACGACAAGAACAGCCGGAACAACAAGAACAACAAGAACAACAACAAGTACAACAAGAACAACAACAATAACATGAACAACAAGAACCACTAGAAAAAGAACAACAAGAACCACTAGAAAAAGAACAACAAGAACAACAAGAACAACAAGAACAACAAGAACAACAAGAACAACAAGAACAACAAGAACAACAAGAACAACAAGAACAACAAGAGCAACAAGAGCAACAAGAACAACAAGAACAACAAGAACAACAAGAACAACAAGAACAACAAGAACAACAAGAACAACAAGAACAACAAGAACAACAAGAACAACAAGAACAACAAGAACAACAAGAACAACAAGAACAACAAGAACAACAAGAACAACAAGAACAACAAGAACAACAAGATCAACAACAACAACAACAAGAACAACAAGAACAACAAGAACAACAAGAACAACAAGAACAACAAGAACAACAAGAACATCAAGAACAACAGGAGCAACAAGAGCAACAAGAAAAGCAAGAACAACAAGAACAACAAGAACAACAAGAACAACAAGAACAACAAGAACAACAAGAACAACAAGAACAACAAGAACAACAAGAACAACAAGAACAACAAGAACAACAAGAACAACAAGAACAACAAGAACAACAAGAACAACAAGAACAACAAGAACAACAAGAACAACAAGAACAACAAGAACAACAAGAACAACAAGAACAACAAGAACAACAAGAACAACAAGAACAACAAGAACAACAAGAACAACAAGAACAGCCGGTACAACAAGAACAACAAGAACAACCTGAACAACAACAACATGAACAACAAGAACATCAACAACCAGAACAACAAGAAGAACAAAAAGAACAAGAACAACAAGAACAACAAGAACAACAAGAACAACAAGAACAACAAGAACAACAAGAACAACAAGAACAACAAGAACAACAAGAACAACAAGAACAACAAGAACAACAAGAACAACAAGAACAACAAGAACAACAAGAACAACAAGAACAACAAGAACAACAAGAACAACAAGAACAACAAGAACAACAAGAGCAACAAGAACAACAAGAACAACAAGAACAACAAGAACAACAAGAACAACAAGAACAACAAGAACAACAAGAACAACAAGAACAACAAGAGCAACAAGAACAACAAGAACAACAAGAACAACAACAACAAGAACAACAAGAACAGCAAGAACAACAAGAACAACAAGAACAACAAGAACAACAAGAATATCAAGAACAACAAGAACAACAAGAGCAACAAGAACAACAAGAACAACAAGAACAACAAGAACATCAACAACCAGAACAACAAGAACAACAACAACAACAAAAACAGGAACAACAACAACAACATCAAGAACAACAACAAGAACAACAAGAACAAGAACAACAAGAACCACAACAACATGAACAACAAGAACATCAACAACCAGAACAACAAGAAGAACAAGAACAACAAGAACAACAAGAACAACAAGAACAACAAGAACAACAAGAACAACAAGAACAACAAGAACAACAAGAACAACAAGAACAACAAGAACAACAAGAACAACAAGAACAACAAGAACAACAAGAACAACAAGAACAACAAGAACAACAAGAACAACAAGAACAACAAGAACAACAAGAACAACAAGAACAACAAGAACAACAAGAACAACAAGAACAACAAGAACAACAAGAACAACAAGAACAACAAGAACAACAAGAACAACAAGAACATCAAGAACAACAAGAACAACAAGAGCAACAAGAACAACAAGAACAACAAGAACAACCTGAACAACAACAACAAGAACAACAACAAGAACAACAACAACAACAACAAGTACAACAAGAACAACAACAACATGAACAACAAGAACATCAACAACCAGAACAACAAGAACAACAACAACAACAAAAACAGGAACAACAACAACAACATCAAGAACAACAACAAGAACAACAAGAACAAGAACAACAAGAACCACAACAACATGAACAACAAGAACATCAACAACCAGAACAACAAGAAGAACAAGAACAACAAGAACAACAAGAACAACAAGAACAACAAGAACAACAAGAACAACAAGAACAACAAGAACAACAAGAACAACAAGAACAACAAGAACAACAAGAACAACAAGAACAACAAGAACAACAAGAACAACAAGAACAACAAGAACAACAAGAGCAACAAGAACAACAAGAACAACAAGAACAACAAGAACAACAAGAACAACAAGAACAACGAGAACAACAAGAACAACAAGAACAACAAGAACATCAAGAACAACAAGAACAACAAGAACAAGAACAACAACAACAAGAACTACATGAACAACAACAACAAGAACGACAAGAACAACATCAACAAGAACAACAAAAACAACAACAACATGAACAACAAGAACAACAAGAACAGCAAGAACAACAAGAACAACAAGAACAACAAGAACAACAAGAACAACAAGAACAACAAGAACAACAAGAACAACAAGAACAACAAGAACAACAAGAACAACAAGAACAACAAGAACAACAAGAACAACAAGAACAACAAGAACAACAAGAACAACAAGAACAACAAGAACAACAAGAACAACAAGAACAACAAGAACAACAAGAACAACAAGAACAACAAGAACAACAAGAACAACAAGAACAACAAGAACAACAAGAACAGCCGGTACAACAAGAACAACAAGAACAACCTGAACAACCTCAACATGAACAACAAGAACATCAACAACCAGAACAACAAGAAGAACAAAAAGAACAAGAACAACAAGAACAACAAGAACAACAAGAACAACAAGAACAACAAGAACAACAAGAACAACAAGAACAACAAGAACAACAAGAGCAACAAGAACAACAAGAACAACAAGAACAACAAGAGCAACAAGAACAACAAGAACAACAAGAACAACAAGAACAACAAGAACAACAAGAACAACAAGAACAACAAGAACAACAAGAACAACAAGAACAACAAGAACAACAAGAGCAACAAGAACAACAAGAACAACAAGAACAACAACAACAAGAACAACAAGAACAGCAAGAACAACAAGAACAACAAGAACAACAAGAACAACAAGAACAACAAGAACATCAAGAACAACAAGAACAACAAGAGCAACAAGAACAACAAGAACAACAAGAACAACCTGAACAACAACAACAAGAACAACAACAACAACAACAACAACAACAACAAGTACAACAAGAACAACAACAACATGAACAACAAGAACATCAACAACCAGAACAACAAGAACAACAACAACAACAAAAACAGGAACAACAACAACAACATCAAGAACAACAACAAGAACAACAAGAACAAGAACAACAAGAACCACAACAACATGAACAACAAGAACATCAACAACCAGAACAACAAGAAGAACAAGAACAACAAGAACAACAAGAACAACAAGAACAACAAGAACAACAAGAACAACAAGAACAACAAGAACAACAAGAACAACAAGAACAACAAGAACAACAAGAACAACAAGAACAACAAGAACAACAAGAACAACAAGAACAACAAGAACAACAAGAACAACAAGAACAACAAGAACAACAAGAACAACAAGAACAACAAGAACAACAAGAACAACAAGAACAACAAGAACAACAAGAACAACAAGAACAACAAGAACAACAAGAACAACAAGAACAACAAGAACAACAAGAACAGCAAGAACAACAAGAACAACAAGAACAACAAGAACAACAAGAACATCAAGAACAACAAGAACAACAAGAGCAACAAGAACAACAAGAACAACAAGAACAACCTGAACAACAACAACAAGAACAACAACAAGAACAACAACAACAACAACAAGTACAACAAGAACAACAACAACATGAACAACAAGAACATCAACAACCAGAACAACAAGAACAACAACAACAACAAAAACAGGAACAACAACAACAACATCAAGAACAACAACAACAACAACAAGAACAAGAACAACAAGAACCACAACAACATGAACAACAAGAACATCAACAACCAGAACAACAAGAAGAACAAGAACAACAAGAACAACAAGAACAACAAGAACAACAAGAACAACAAGAACAACAAGAACAACAAGAACAACAAGAACAACAAGAACAACAAGAACAACAAGAACAACAAGAACAACAAGAACAACAAGAACAACAAGAACAACAAGAACAACAAGAACAACAAGAACAACAAGAACAACAAGAACAACAA
Organism: Megalopta genalis; assembly: GCF_051020955.1. NCBI lineage: Eukaryota > Metazoa > Arthropoda > Insecta > Hymenoptera > Halictidae > Megalopta > Megalopta genalis. The sequence continues at coordinate 4,836,530 of NW_027476089.1, read as the reverse complement.
GAACAACAAGAACAACAAGAACAACAAGAACAACAAGAACAACAAGAACAACAAGAACAACAAGAACAACAAGAACATCAAGAACAACAAGAACAACAAGAACAAGAACAACAACAACAAGAACTACATGAACAACAACAACAAGAACGACAAGAACAACATCAACAAGAACAACAAAAACAACAACAACATGAACAACAAGAACAACAAGAACAGCAAGAACAACAAGAACAACAAGAACAAGGACAGCAAGGACAACAACAACAAGAACTACATGAACGTCAAGAACAAGAATAACAAGAACAACAACAACATGTACCACAAGAACATCAACAACCAGAACAACCAGAACAACAAGAACAACAAGAGCAACAAGAGCAACAAGAACAACAACAACATGAACCACAAGAACATCAACAGCCAGAACAACCAGAACAACAAGAACAACAAGAGCAACAAGAGCAACAAGAGCAACAAGAACAACAAGAACAACAAGAACAACAAGAACAACAACAACAGGAACAACAAGAACAACAAGAACAGCAAGAACAACAAGAACAAGAACAGCAAGTGCAACAACAACAAGAACTACATGAACAACAACAACAAGAACGACAAGAACAACATCAACAAGAACAACAAAAACAGCAAGAACAACAACAACAATAACAACAAGAACAAGAACAACAACAACATGAACGACAAGAACATCAACAACCAGAACAACAAGAAGAACAACAACAACAAAAACAGGAACAACAACAACAAGAACAAGAACAACAACAAGAACAACAATAACAGCACCAAGAAGAACAACAACAACAAAAACAGGAACAACAACAACAAGAACAAGAACAACAACAAGAACAACAAGAACAACAATAACAGCACCAAGATGAACAACAAGAACATCAACAACCAGAACAACAAGAACAACAAGAACAACAAGAACAACAAGAACAACAAGAACAACAAGAACAACAAGAACATCAAGAACAACAAGAACAACAAGAACAACAAGAGCAACAAGAACAACAAGAACTACAAGAACAACGAGAACAACAAGAACAACAAGAACAACAAGATCAACAAGAACAACAAGAACAACAAGAACAACAAGAACAACAAGAACAACAAGAAAAACAAGAACAACAAGGACAACAAGAACAACAAGAACAACAAGAACAACAAGAACAACAAGAACAACAAGAACATCAAGAACAACAAGAACAACAAGAACAACAAGAACAACAAGAACAACAAGAACAACAAGAACAACAAGAACAACAAGAACAACAAGAACAACAAGAACAACAAGAACAACAAGAGCAACAAGAACAACAAGAACAACAAGAACAACAAGAACAACAAGAACAACAAGAACAACAAGAACAACAACAACAAGAACAACTAGAACAACAAGAACAACAAGAACAACAAGAACAACAAGAACAACAAGAACAACAAGAACAACAAGAACAACAAGAACAACAAGAACAACAAGAACAACAAGAACAACAAGAACAACAAGAACAACAACAACAAGAACAACAACAACAAGAACAACAAGAACAACAAGAACATCAAGAACAACAAGAACAACAAGAACAACAAGAACAACAAGAGCATCAAGAACAACAAGATCAACAAGAACAACAAGAACGACAAGAACAACCTGAACAACAACAACAAGAACAACAACAAGAACAACAACAACAACAACAACAACAACATGAACAACAAGAACCACTAGAACAAGAACAACAAGAACAACAAGAACAACAAGAACAACAAGAACAACAAGAACAACAAGAACAACAAGAACAACAAGAACAACAAGAACAACAAGAACGACAAGAACAACATCAACAAGAACAACAAAAACAACAAGAACAACAACAACAACAACAACAACAAGAACAACAAGAACAACAAGAACAACAAGGACAAAAAACAACAAAAACAGGAACAACAACAACTACAACAACAATAACAACAACAAGAACAACAAGAACAACAAGAACAACAAGAACAACAAGAACAACAAGAACAACTAGAACAACAAGAACAACGAGAACATCAAGAACAACAAGAATAACAAGAACAACAAGAACAACAAGAACAACAAGAACATCAACAACCAGAACAACAAGAACAACAACAAGAACATCAACAACCAGAACAACAAGAACAACAACAAGAACAACTAGAACAAGAACAACAAGAACAACAAGAACAACAAGAACATCAAGAACAACAAGAACAACAAGAACAACAAGAACAACAAGAACATCAAGAACAACAAGAACAACAAGAACGACAAGAACAGCCGGTACAACAAGAACAACAAGAACAACCTGAACAACAACAACAACAAGAACAACAAGAACAACAACAACAACAACATGAACAACAAGAACAACAAGAAGAACAAGAACAACAAGAACAACAAGAACAACAAGAACAACAAGAACAACAAGAACAACAAGGACAACAAGAACAACAAGAACAACAAGAACAACAAGAACAACAAGAACAACAAGAACAACAAGAACAACAAGAACAACAAGAACAACTAGAACAACAAGAGCAACAAGAACAACAAGAACAACAAGAGCAACAAGAACAACAAGAACAACAAGAACAACAAGAACAACAAGAACAACAAGAACAACGAGAACAACAAGTACAACAAGAACAACAACAACATAAACAACAAGAACATCAACAACCAGAACAACAAGAACAACAAGAACAACAACAACAACAAAAACAGGAACAACAACAACAACATCAAGAACAACAACAAGAACAACAAGAACAAGAACAACAACAACAAGAACAACTAGAACAACAACAACAAAAACAACAAGAACATCAAGAACAGCACGAACAACAAGAACAACAAGAAGAAGAAGAACAACAACAACAAGATCAACAAGAACAACAAGATCAACAAGAACAACAAGAACAACAAGAACAACAAGAACAACAAGAACAACAAGAACAAGAACAGCAAGAACAACAACAACAAGAACTACATGAACAACAACAACAAGAACGACAAGAACAACATCAACAAGAACAACAAAAACAACAACAACATGAACAACAAGAACAACAAGAAAAGCAAGAACAACAAGAACAACAAGAACAACAAGAACAAGAACAGCAAGGACAACAACAACAAGAACTACATGAACGTCAACAACAAGAATAACAAGAACAACAACAACATGTACCACAAGAACATCAACAACCAGAACAACCAGAACAACAAGAACAACAAGAGCAACAAGAGCAACAAGAGCCACAATAGCAACAAGAACAACAAGAACAACAAGAACAACAAGAACAACAAGAACAACAAGAACAACAAGAACAACAAGAACAACAAGAACAACAAGAACAACAAGAACAACAAGAACAACAAGAACAACAAGAACAACAAGAACAACAAGAACAACAAGAACAACAAGAACAACAAGAACAACAAGAACAACAAGAACAACAAGAACAACAAGAACAACAAGAACAACAAGAACAACAAGAACAACAAGAACAACAACAACAAGAACAACAAGAACAAGAACATCAAGAACAACAAGAGCAACAAGAACAACAAGAACAACAAGAACAACAAGAACAACAAGAACAACAAGAACAACAAGAACAACAAGAACAACAAGAACAACAACAACAAGAACAACAAGAACAAGAACATCAAGAACAACAACAACAAGAACTACATGAACAACAACAACAAGAACAACAAGAACAACAAGAACAACAAGAACAACAAGAACAACAAGAACAACAAGAACAACAAGAACAGCAAGAACAACAAGAACTACAAGAACAACAAGAACAACAAGAACAACAAGAACAACAAGAACGACAAGAACAACAACAACAACAAGAACAACAAGTACAACAAGAACAACAAGAACAACAAGAACAACAAGAACAACAAGAACAACAAGAACAACAAGAACAACAAGAACAACAAGAACAACAAGAACAACAAGAA
>NW_027476089.1:4815000-4825000 GCF_051020955.1 Megalopta genalis | reverse complement strand
CAACAAGAACAACAAGAGCAACAAGAACAACAAGAACAACAAGAACAACAACAACAAGAACAACAAGAACAGCAAGAACAACAAGAACAACAAGAACAACAAGAACAACAAGAACAACAAGAACAACAAGAGCATCAACAACCAGAACAACAAGAACAACAACAAGAACATCAACAACCAGAACAACAAGAACAACAACAAGAACAACTAGAACAAGAACAACAAGAACAACAAGAACAACAAGAACATCAAGAACAACAAGAACAACAAGAACAACAAGAACAACAAGAACATCAAGAACAACAAGAACAACAAGAACGACAAGAACAGCCGGTACAACAAGAACAACAAGAACAACCTGAACAACAACAACAACAAGAACAACAAGAACAACAACAACAACAACAACATGTACAACAAGAACAACAAGAAGAACAAGAACAACAAGAACAACAAGAACAACAAGAACAACAAGAACAACAAGAACAACAAGAACAACAAGAACAACAAGAACAACAAGAACAACAAGAACAACAAGAACAACAAGAACAACAAGAACAACAAGAACAACAAGAACAACAAGAACAACAAGAACAACAAGAACAACAAGAACAACAAGAACAACAAGAGCAACAAGAACAACAAGAACAACAAGAACAACAAGAACAACAAGAACAACAAGAACAACAAGAACAGCCGGTACAACAAGAACAACAAGAACAACCTGAACAACAACAACATGAACAACAAGAACATCAACAACCAGAACAACAAGAAGAACAAAAAGAACAAGAACAACAAGAACAACAAGAACAACAAGAACAACAAGAACAACAAGAACAACAAGAACAACAAGAACAACAAGAACAACAAGAACAACAAGAACAACAAGAACAACAAGAACAACAAGAACAACAAGAACAACAAGAACAACAAGAACAACAAGAACAACAAGAACAACAAGAACAACAAGAACAACAAGAACAACAAGAGCAACAAGAACAACAAGAACAACAAGAACAACAAGAACAACAAGAACAACAAGAACAACAAGAACAACAAGAACAACAAGAACAACAAGAACAACAAGAGCAACAAGAACAACAAGAACAACAAGAACAACAACAACAAGAACAACAAGAACAGCAAGAACAACAAGAACAACAAGAACAACAAGAACAACAAGAACATCAAGAACAACAAGAACAACAAGAGCAACAAGAACAACAAGAACAACAAGAACAACAAGAACATCAACAACCAGAACAACAAGAACAACAACAACAACAAAAACAGGAACAACAACAACAACATCAAGAACAACAACAAGAACAACAAGAACAAGAACAACAAGAACCACAACAACATGAACAACAAGAACATCAACAACCAGAACAACAAGAAGAACAAGAACAACAAGAACAACAAGAACAACAAGAACAACAAGAACAACAAGAACAACAAGAACAACAAGAACAACAAGAACAACAAGAACAACAAGAACAACAAGAACAACAAGAACAACAAGAACAACAAGAACAACAAGAACAACAAGAACAACAAGAACAACAAGAACAACAAGAACAACAAGAACAACAAGAACAACAAGAACAACAAGAACAACAAGAACAACAAGAACAACAAGAACATCAAGAACAACAAGAACAACAAGAACAACAAGAACAACCTGAACAACAACAACAAGAACAACAACAAGAACAACAACAACAACAACAAGTACAACAAGAACAACAACAACATGAACAACAAGAACATCAACAACCAGAACAACAAGAACAACAACAACAACAAAAACAGGAACAACAACAACAACATCAAGAACAACAACAAGAACAACAAGAACAAGAACAACAAGAACCACAACAACATGAACAACAAGAACATCAACAACCAGAACAACAAGAAGAACAAGAACAACAAGAACAACAAGAACAACAAGAACAACAAGAACAACAAGAACAACAAGAACAACAAGAACAACAAGAACAACAAGAACAACAAGAACAACAAGAACAACAAGAACAACAAGAACAACAAGAACAACAAGAACAACAAGAACAACAAGAACAACAAGAACAACAAGAACAACAAGAACAACAAGAACAACAAGAACAACAAGAACAACAAGAACAACAAGAACAACAAGAACAACAAGAACATCAAGAACAACAAGAACAACAAGAACAAGAACAACAACAACAAGAACTACATGAACAACAACAACAAGGACGACAAGAACAACATCAACAAGAACAACAAAAACAACAACAACATGAACAACAAGAACAACAAGAACAGCAAGAACAACAAGAACAACAAGAACAACAAGAACAACAAGAACAACAAGAACAACAAGAACAACAAGAACAACAAGAACAACAAGAACAACAAGAACAACAAGAACAACAAGAACAACAAGAACAACAAGAACAACAAGAACAACAAGAACAACAAGAACAACAAGAACAACAAGAACAACAAGAACAACAAGAACAACAAGAACAACAAGAACAACAAGAACAGCCGGTACAACAAGAACAACAAGAACAACCTGAACAACCTCAACATGAACAACAAGAACATCAACAACCAGAACAACAAGAAGAACAAAAAGAACAAGAACAACAAGAACAACAAGAACAACAAGAACAACAAGAACAACAAGAACAACAAGAACAACAAGAACAACAAGAACAACAAGAACAACAAGAGCAACAAGAACAACAAGAACAACAAGAACAACAAGAGCAACAAGAACAACAAGAACAACAAGAACAACAAGAACAACAAGAACAACAAGAACAACAAGAACAACAAGAACAACAAGAACAACAAGAGCAACAAGAACAACAAGAACAACAAGAACAACAACAACAAGAACAACAAGAACAGCAAGAACAACAAGAACAACAAGAACAACAAGAACAACAAGAACAACAAGAACATCAAGAACAACAAGAACAACAAGAGCAACAAGAACAACAAGAACAACAAGAACAACCTGAACAACAACAACAAGAACAACAACAACAACAACAACAACAACAACAAGTACAACAAGAACAACAACAACATGAACAACAAGAACATCAACAACCAGAACAACAAGAACAACAACAACAACAAAAACAGGAACAACAACAACAACATCAAGAACAACAACAAGAACAACAAGAACAAGAACAACAAGAACCACAACAACATGAACAACAAGAACATCAACAACCAGAACAACAAGAAGAACAAGAACAACAAGAACAACAAGAACAACAAGAACAACAAGAACAACAAGAACAACAAGAACAACAAGAACAACAAGAACAACAAGAACAACAAGAACAACAAGAACAACAAGAACAACAAGAACAACAAGAACAACAAGAACAACAAGAACAACAAGAACAACAAGAACAACAAGAACAACAAGAACAACAAGAACAACAAGAACAACAAGAACAACAAGAACAACAAGAACAACAAGAACAACAAGAACAACAAGAACAACAAGAACAACAAGAACAACAAGAACAACAAGAACAACAAGAACAACAAGAACAACAAGAACAGCAAGAACAACAAGAACAACAAGAACAACAAGAACAACAAGAACATCAAGAACAACAAGAACAACAAGAGCAACAAGAACAACAAGAACAACAAGAACAACCTGAACAACAACAACAAGAACAACAACAAGAACAACAACAACAACAACAAGTACAACAAGAACAACAACAACATGAACAACAAGAACATCAACAACCAGAACAACAAGAACAACAACAACAACAAAAACAGGAACAACAACAACAACATCAAGAACAACAACAAGAACAACAAGAACAAGAACAACAAGAACCACAACTACATGAACAACAAGAACATCAACAACCAGAACAACAAGAAGAACAAGAACAACAAGAACAACAAGAACAACAAGAACAACAAGAACAACAAGAACAACAAGAACAACAAGAACAACAAGAACAACAAGAACAACAAGAACAACAAGAACAACAAGAACAACAAGAACAACAAGAACAACAAGAACAACAAGAACAACAAGAACAACAAGAACAACAAGAACAACAAGAACAACAAGAACAACAAGAACAACAAGAACAACAAGAACAACAAGAACAACAAGAACATCAAGAACAACAAGAACAACAAGAACAAGAACAACAACAACAAGAACTACATGAACAACAACAACAAGAACGACAAGAACAACATCAACAAGAACAACAAAAACAACAACAACATGAACAACAAGAACAACAAGAACAGCAAGAACAACAAGAACAACAAGAACAAGGACAGCAAGGACAACAACAACAAGAACTACATGAACGTCAAGAACAAGAATAACAAGAACAACAACAACATGTACCACAAGAACATCAACAGCCAGAACAACCAGAACAACAAGAACAACAAGAGCAACAAGAGCAACAAGAACAACAACAACATGAACCACAAGAACATCAACAGCCAGAACAACCAGAACAACAAGAACAACAAGAGCAACAAGAGCAACAAGAGCAACAAGAACAACAAGAACAACAAGAACAACAAGAACAACAACAACAGGAACAACAAGAACAACAAGAACAGCAAGAACAACAAGAACAAGAACAGCAAGTGCAACAACAACAAGAACTACATGAACAACAACAACAAGAACGACAAGAACAACATCAACAAGAACAACAAAAACAGCAAGAACCACAACAACATGAACAACAAGAACATCAACAACCAGAAGAACAAGAACAACAAGAACAACAAGAACAACAAGAACAACAAGAACAACAAGAACAACAAGAACAACAAGAACAACAAGAACAACAAGAACAACAAGAACAACAAGAACAACAAGAACAACAAGAACAACAAGAACAACAAGAACAACAAGAACAACAAGAACAACAAGAACAACAAGAACAACAAGAACAACAAGAACAACAAGAACAACAAGAACAACAAGAACAACAAGAACAACAAGAACAACAAGAACAACAAGAACAACAAGAACAACAAGAACAACAAGAACAACAAGAACAACAAGAACAACAAGAACAACAAGGACAAAAAACAACAAAAACAGGAACAACAACAACAACAACAACAATAACAACAACAAGAACAACAAGAACAACAAGAACAACAAGAACAACAAGAACAACAAGAACAACAAGAACAACAAGAACAACAAGAACAACTAGAACAACAAGAACAACGAGAACATCAAGAACAACAAGAATAACAAGAACAACAAGAACAACAAGAACAACAAGAACATCAACAACCAGAACAACAAGAACAACAACAAGAACATCAACAACCAGAACAACAAGAACAACAACAAGAACAACTAGAACAAGAACAACAAGAACAACAAGAACAACAAGAACATCAAGAACAACAAGAACAACAAGAACAACAAGAACAACAAGAACATCAAGAACAACAAGAACAACAAGAACGACAAGAACAGCCGGTACAACAAGAACAACAAGAACAACCTGAACAACAACAACAACAAGAACAACAAGAACAACAACAACAACAACATGAACAACAAGAACAACAAGAAGAACAAGAACAACAAGAACAACAAGAACAACAAGATCAACAAGAACAACAAGAACAACAAGAACAACAAGAACAACAAGAACAACAAGAACAACAAGAACAAGAACAGCAAGAACAACAACAACAAGAACTACATGAACAACAACAACAAGAACGACAAGAACAACATCAACAAGAACAACAAAAACAACAACAACATGAACAACAAGAACAACAAGAACAGCAAGAACAACAAGAACAACAAGAACAACAAGAACAAGAACAGCAAGGACAACAACAACAAGAACTACATGAACGTCAACAACAAGAATAACAAGAACAACAACAACATGTACCACAAGAACATCAACAACCAGAACAACCAGAACAACAAGAACAACAAGAGCAACAAGAGCAACAAGAGCCACAATAGCAACAAGAACAACAAGAACAACAAGAACAACAAGAACAACAAGAACAGCAAGAACAACAAGAACAACAAGAACAACAAGAACAACAAGAACAACAAGAATAAGGACAGCAAGGTCAACAACAACAAGAACTACATGAACGTCAACAACAAGAATAACAAGAACAACAACAACATGAACGACAAGAACATCAACAACCGGAACAACCAGAACAACAACAACAAGAACAACAAGAACAACAACAACATGAACAACAAGAACATCAACAACCAGAACAACAAGAACAACAACAACAACAAAAACAGGAACAACAACAACAACATCAAGAACAACAACAAGAACAACAAGAACAAGAACAACAAGAACAACAACAACATGTACAACAAGAACATCAACAACCAGAACAACAAGAACAACAAGAACAACAAGAACAAGAACAACAAGAACAACAAGAACAACAAGAACAACAAGAACAACAAGAACAACAACAACATGAACCACAAGAACATCAACAGCCAGAACAACCAGAACAACAAGAGCAACAAGAGCAACATGAACAACAAGAACAACAAGAACAACAAGAACAACAAGAACAACAACAACAGGAACAACAAGAACAACAAGAACAGCAAGAACAACAAGAACAAGAACAGCAAGAGCAACAACAACAAGAACTACATGAACAACAAGAACATCAACAACCAGAGCAACAACAACAACAACAACAAGAACAACTAGAACAACAACAACAAGAACAACAAGAACAACAAGAACATCAAGAACAACAAGAACAACAAGAACAACAAGAACAACAAGAACAACAAGAACGACAAGAACAGCCGGTACAACAAGAACAACAAGAACAACCTGAACAACAACAACAAGAACAACAACAAGAACAACAACAAGAACAACAAGAACAACAACAACAACAACAACAAGAACAACAAGAACCACTAGAACAAGAACAACAAGAACAACAACAACAACAAGAACAACAAGAACAACAAGAACAACAAGAGCAACAAGAACAACAAGAACAACAAGATCAACAAGAACAACAAGAACAACAAGAACAACAAGAACAACAACAACGACAACAAGAACAAAAAGAACAAAAAGAACAACAAGAACAACAAGAACAACAAGAACAACAAGAACAACAAGAACAACAAGAACAACAAGAACAACAAGAACATCAAGAACAACAAGAACAACAAGAACAAGAACAACAACAACAAGAACTACATGAACAACAACAACAAGAACGACAAGAACAACATCAACAAGAACAACAAAAACAACAACAACATGAACAACAAGAACAACAAGAACAGCAAGAACAACAAGAACAACAAGAACAAGGACAGCAAGGACAACAACAACAAGAACTACATGAACGTCAAGAACAAGAATAACAAGAACAACAACAACATGTACCACAAGAACATCAACAGCCAGAACAACCAGAACAACAAGAACAACAAGAGCAACAAGAGCAACAAGAACAACAACAACATGAACCACAAGAACATCAACAGCCAGAACAACCAGAACAACAAGAACAACAAGAGCAACAAGAGCAACAAGAGCAACAAGAACAACAAGAACAACAAGAACAACAAGAACAACAACAACAGGAACAACAAGAACAACAAGAACAGCAAGAACAACAAGAACAAGAACAGCAAGTGCAACAACAACAAGAACTACATGAACAACAACAACAAGAACGACAAGAACAACATCAACAAGAACAACAAAAACAGCAAGAACCACAACAACATGAACAACAAGAACATCAACAACCAGAAGAACAAGAACAACAAGAACAACAAGAACAACAAGAACAACAAGAACAACAAGAACAACAAGAACAACAAGAACAACAAGAACAACAAGAACAACAAGAACAACAAGAACAACAAGAACAACAAGAACAACAAGAACAACAAGAACAACAAGAACAACAAGAACAACAAGAACAACAAGAACAACAAGAACAACAAGAACAACAAGAACAACAAGAACAACAAGAACAACAAGAACAACAAGAACAACAAGAACAACAAGAACAACAAGAACAACAAGAACAACAAGAACAACAAGAACAACAAGAACAACAAGAACAACAAGAACAACAAGGACAAAAAACAACAAAAACAGGAACAACAACAACAACAACAACAATAACAACAACAAGAACAACAAGAACAACAAGAACAACAAGAACAACAAGAACAACAAGAACAACAAGAACAACAAGAACAACAAGAACAACTAGAACAACAAGAACAACGAGAACATCAAGAACAACAAGAATAACAAGAACAACAAGAACAACAAGAACAACAAGAACATCAACAACCAGAACAACAAGAACAACAACAAGAACATCAACAACCAGAACAACAAGAACAACAACAAGAACAACTAGAACAAGAACAACAAGAACAACAAGAACAACAAGAACATCAAGAACAACAAGAACAACAAGAACAACAAGAACAACAAGAACATCAAGAACAACAAGAACAACAAGAACGACAAGAACAGCCGGTACAACAAGAACAACAAGAACAACCTGAACAACAACAACAACAAGAACAACAAGAACAACAACAACAACAACATGAACAACAAGAACAACAAGAAGAACAAGAACAACAAGAACAACAAGAACAACAAGATCAACAAGAACAACAAGAACAACAAGAACAACAAGAACAACAAGAACAACAAGAACAACAAGAACAAGAACAGCAAGAACAACAACAACAAGAACTACATGAACAACAACAACAAGAACGACAAGAACAACATCAACAAGAACAACAAAAACAACAACAACATGAACAACAAGAACAACAAGAACAGCAAGAACAACAAGAACAACAAGAACAACAAGAACAAGAACAGCAAGGACAACAACAACAAGAACTACATGAACGTCAACAACAAGAATAACAAGAACAACAACAACATGTACCACAAGAACATCAACAACCAGAACAACCAGAACAACAAGAACAACAAGAGCAACAAGAGCAACAAGAGCCACAATAGCAACAAGAACAACAAGAACAACAAGAACAACAAGAACAACAAGAACAGCAAGAACAACAAGAACAACAAGAACAACAAGAACAACAAGAACAACAAGAATAAGGACAGCAAGGTCAACAACAACAAGAACTACATGAACGTCAACAACAAGAATAACAAGAACAACAACAACATGAACGACAAGAACATCAACAACCGGAACAACCAGAACAACAACAACAAGAACAACAAGAACAACAACAACATGAACAACAAGAACATCAACAACCAGAACAACAAGAACAACAACAACAACAAAAACAGGAACAACAACAACAACATCAAGAACAACAACAAGAACAACAAGAACAAGAACAACAAGAACAACAACAACATGTACAACAAGAACATCAACAACCAGAACAACAAGAACAACAAGAACAACAAGAACAAGAACAACAAGAACAACAAGAACAACAAGAACAACAAGAACAACAAGAACAACAACAACATGAACCACAAGAACATCAACAGCCAGAACAACCAGAACAACAAGAGCAACAAGAGCAACATGAACAACAAGAACAACAAGAACAACAAGAACAACAAGAACAACAACAACAGGAACAACAAGAACAACAAGAACAGCAAGAACAACAAGAACAAGAACAGCAAGAGCAACAACAACAAGAACTACATGAACAACAAGAACATCAACAACCAGAGCAACAAGAACAACAACAACAAGAACAACTAGAACAACAACAACAAGAACAACAAGAACAACAAGAACATCAAGAACAACAAGAACAACAAGAACAACAAGAACAACAAGAACAACAAGAACGACAAGAACAGCCGGTACAACAAGAACAACAAGAACAACCTGAACAACAACAACAAGAACAACAACAAGAACAACAACA
>NW_027476089.1:4800000-4812500 GCF_051020955.1 Megalopta genalis | reverse complement strand
AGAACAACCTGAACAACAACAACATGAACAACAAGAACATCAACAACCAGAACAACAAGAAGAACAAAAAGAACAAGAACAACAAGAACAACAAGAACAACAAGAACAACAAGAACAACAAGAACAACAAGAACAACAAGAACAACAAGAACAACAAGAACAACAAGAACAACAAGAACAACAAGAACAACAAGAACAACAAGAACAACAAGAACAACAAGAACAACAAAAGCAACAAGAACAACAAGAACAACAAGAACAACAAGAACAACAAGAACAACAAGAACAACAAGAACAACAAGAACAACAAGAACAACAAGAACAACAAGAGCAACAAGAACAACAAGAACAACAAGAACAACAACAACAAGAACAACAAGAACAGCAAGAACAACAAGAACAACAAGAACAACAAGAACAACAAGAACATCAAGAACAACAAGAACAACAAGAGCAACAAGAACAACAAGAACAACAAGAACAACAAGAACATCAACAACCAGAACAACAAGAACAACAACAACAACAAAAACAGGAACAACAACAACAACATCAAGAACAACAACAAGAACAACAAGAACAAGAACAACAAGAACCACAACAACATGAACAACAAGAACATCAACAACCAGAACAACAAGAAGAACAAGAACAACAAGAACAACAAGAACAACAAGAACAACAAGAACAACAAGAACAACAAGAACAACAAGAACAACAAGAACAACAAGAACAACAAGAACAACAAGAACAACAAGAACAACAAGAACAACAAGAACAACAAGAACAACAAGAACAACAAGAACAACAAGAACAACAAGAACAACAAGAACAACAAGAACAACAAGAACAACAAGAACAACAAGAACAACAAGAACAACAAGAACAACAAGAACAACAAGAACATCAAGAACAACAAGAACAACAAGAGCAACAAGAACAACAAGAACAACAAGAACAACCTGAACAACAACAACAAGAACAACAACAAGAACAACAACAACAACAACAAGTACAACAAGAACAACAACAACATGAACAACAAGAACATCAACAACCAGAACAACAAGAACAACAACAACAACAAAAACAGGAACAACAACAACAACATCAAGAACAACAACAAGAACAACAAGAACAAGAACAACAAGAACCACAACAACATGAACAACAAGAACATCAACAACCAGAACAACAAGAAGAACAAGAACAACAAGAACAACAAGAACAACAAGAACAACAAGAACAACAAGAACAACAAGAACAACAAGAACAACAAGAACAACAAGAACAACAAGAACAACAAGAACAACAAGAACAACAAGAACAACAAGAACAACAAGAACAACAAGAACAACAAGAACAACAAGAACAACAAGAACAACAAGAACAACAAGAACAACAAGAACAACAAGAACATCAAGAACAACAAGAACAACAAGAACAAGAACAACAACAACAAGAACTACATGAACAACAACAACAAGAACGACAAGAACAACATCAACAAGAACAACAAAAACAACAACAACATGAACAACAAGAACAACAAGAACAGCAAGTACAACAAGAACAACAAGAACAACAAGAACAACAAGAACAACAAGAACAACAAGAACAACAAGAACAACAAGAACAACAAGAACAACAAGAACAACAAGAACAACAAGAACAACAAGAACAACAAGAACAACAAGAACAACAAGAACAACAAGAACAACAAGAACAACAAGAACAACAAGAACAACAATAACAACAAGAACAACAAGAACAACAAGAACAGCCGGTACAACAAGAACAACGAGAACAACCTGAACAACCTCAACATGAACAACAAGAACATCAACAACCAGAACAACAAGAAGAACAAAAAGAACAAGAACAACAAGAACAACAAGAACAACAAGAACAACAAGAACAACAAGAACAACAAGAACAACAAGAACAACAAGAACAACAAGAACAACAAGAACAACAAGAGCAACAAGAACAACAAGAACAACAAGAACAACAAGAGCAACAAGAACAACAAGAACAACAAGAACAACAAGAACAACAAGAACAACAAGAACAACAAGAACAACAAGAACAACAAGAACAACAAGAGCAACAAGAACAACAAGAACAACAAGAACAACAACAACAAGAACAACAAGAACAGCAAGAACAACAAGAACAACAAGAACAACAAGAACAACAAGAACAACAAGAACATCAAGAACAACAAGAACAACAAGAGCAACAAGAACAACAAGAACAACAAGAACAACCTGAACAACAACAACAAGAACAACAACAACAACAACAACAACAACAACAAGTACAACAAGAACAACAACAACATGAACAACAAGAACATCAACAACCAGAACAACAAGAACAACAACAACAACAAAAACAGGAACAACAACAACAACATCAAGAACAACAACAAGAACAACAAGAACAAGAACAACAAGAACCACAACAACATGAACAACAAGAACATCAACAACCAGAACAACAAGAAGAACAAGAACAACAAGAACAACAAGAACAACAAGAACAACAAGAACAACAAGAACAACAAGAACAACAAGAACAACAAGAACAACAAGAACAACAAGAACAACAAGAACAACAAGAACAACAAGAACAACAAGAACAACAAGAACAACAAGAACAACAAGAACAACAAGAACAACAAGAACAACAAGAACAACAAGAACAACAAGAACAACAAGAACAACAAGAACAACAAGAACAACAAGAACAACAAGAACAACAAGAACAACAAGAACAACAAGAACAACAAGAACAACAAGAACAACAAGAACAACAAGAACAACAAGAACAACAAGAACAACAAGAACAACAAGAACAACAAGAACAACAAGAACAACAAGAACAACAAGAACAACAAGAACAACAAGAACAGCAAGAACAACAAGAACAACAAGAACAACAAGAACAACAAGAACATCAAGAACAACAAGAACAACAAGAGCAACAAGAACAACAAGAACAACAAGAACAACCTGAACAACAACAACAAGAACAACAACAAGAACAACAACAACAACAACAAGTACAACAAGAACAACAACAACATGAACAACAAGAACATCAACAACCAGAACAACAAGAACAACAACAACAACAAAAACAGGAACAACAACAACAACATCAAGAACAACAACAAGAACAACAAGAACAAGAACAACAAGAACCACAACAACATGAACAACAAGAACATCAACAACCAGAACAACAAGAAGAACAAGAACAACAAGAACAACAAGAACAACAAGAACAACAAGAACAACAAGAACAACAAGAACAACAAGAACAACAAGAACAACAAGAACAACAAGAACAACAAGAACAACAAGAACAACAAGAACAACAAGAACAACAAGAACAACAAGAACAACAAGAACAACAAGAACAACAAGAACAACAAGAACAACAAGAACAACAAGAACAACAAGAACAACAAGAACAACAAGAACAACAAGAACAACAAGAACAACAAGAACAACAAGAACATCAAGAACAACAAGAACAACAAGAACAAGAACAACAACAACAAGAACTACATGAACAACAACAACAAGAACGACAAGAACAACATCAACAAGAACAACAAAAACAACAACAACATGAACAACAAGAACAACAAGAACAGCAAGAACAACAAGAACAACAAGAACAAGGACAGCAAGGACAACAACAACAAGAACTACATGAACGTCAAGAACAAGAATAACAAGAACAACAACAACATGTACCACAAGAACATCAACAACCAGAACAACCAGAACAACAAGAACAACAAGAGCAACAAGAGCAACAAGAACAACAACAACATGAACCACAAGAACATCAACAGCCAGAACAACCAGAACAACAAGAACAACAAGAGCAACAAGAGCAACAAGAGCAACAAGAACAACAAGAACAACAAGAACAACAACAACAGGAACAACAAGAACAACAAGAACAGCAAGAACAACAAGAACAAGAACAGCAAGTGCAACAACAACAAGAACTACATGAACAACAACAACAAGAACGACAAGAACAACATCAACAAGAACAACAAAAACAGCAAGAACAACAACAACAATAACAACAAGAACAAGAACAACAACAACATGAACGACAAGAACATCAACAACCAGAACAACAAGAAGAACAACAACAACAAAAACAGGAACAACAACAACAAGAACAAGAACAACAACAAGAACAACAATAACAGCACCAAGAAGAACAACAACAACAAAAACAGGAACAACAACAACAAGAACAAGAACAACAACAAGAACAACAAGAACAACAATAACAGCACCAAGATGAACAACAAGAACATCAACAACCAGAACAACAAGAACAACAAGAACAACAAGAACAACAAGAACAACAAGAACAACAAGAACAACAAGAACATCAAGAACAACAAGAACAACAAGAACAACAAGAACAACAAGAGCAACAAGAACAACAAGAACTACAAGAACAACGAGAACAACAAGAACAACAAGAACAACAAGATCAACAAGAACAACAAGAACAACAAGAACAACAAGAACAACAAGAACAACAAGAAAAACAAGAACAACAAGGACAACAAGAACAACAAGAACAACAAGAACAACAAGAACAACAAGAACAACAAGAACATCAAGAACAACAAGAACAACAAGAACAACAAGAACAACAAGAACAACAAGAACAACAAGAACAACAAGAACAACAAGAACAACAAGAACAACAAGAACAACAAGAACAACAAGAACAACAAGAGCAACAAGAACAACAAGAACAACAAGAACAACAAGAACAACAAGAACAACAAGAACAACAAGAACAACAAGAACAACAACAACAAGAACAACTAGAACAACAAGAACAACAAGAACAACAAGAACAACAAGAACAACAAGAACAACAAGAACAACAAGAACAACAAGAACAACAAGAACAACAAGAACAACAAGAACAACAACAACAAGAACAACAACAACAAGAACAACAAGAACAACAAGAACATCAAGAACAACAAGAACAACAAGAACAACAAGAACAACAAGAGCATCAAGAACAACAAGATAAACAAGAACAACAAGAACGACAAGAACAACCTGAACAACAACAACAAGAACAACAACAAGAACAACAACAACAACAACAACAACAACATGAACAACAAGAACCACTAGAACAAGAACAACAAGAACAACAAGAACAACAAGAACAACAAGAACAACAAGAACAACAAGAACAACAAGAACAACAAGAACAACAAGAACGACAAGAACAACATCAACAAGAACAACAAAAACAACAAGAACAACAACAACAACAACAACAACAAGAACAACAAGAACAACAAGAACAACAAGGACAAAAAACAACAAAAACAGGAACAACAACAACAACAACAACAATAACAACAACAAGAACAACAAGAACAACAAGAACAACAAGAACAACAAGAACAACAAGAACAACTAGAACAACAAGAACAACGAGAACATCAAGAACAACAAGAATAACAAGAACAACAAGAACAACAAGAACAACAAGAACATCAACAACCAGAACAACAAGAACAACAACAAGAACATCAACAACCAGAACAACAAGAACAACAACAAGAACAACTAGAACAAGAACAACAAGAACAACAAGAACAACAAGAACATCAAGAACAACAAGAACAACAAGAACAACAAGAACAACAAGAACATCAAGAACAACAAGAACAACAAGAACGACAAGAACAGCCGGTACAACAAGAACAACAAGAACAACCTGAACAACAACAACAACAAGAACAACAAGAACAACAACAACAACAACATGAACAACAAGAACAACAAGAAGAACAAGAACAACAAGAACAACAAGAACAACAAGAACAACAAGAACAACAAGAACAACAAGAACAACAAGAACAACAAGAACAACATGAACAACAAGAACAACAAGAACAACAAGAACAACAAGAACAACTAGAACAACAAGAACAACAAGAACAACAAGAGCAACAAGAACAACAAGAACAACAAGAACAACAAGAACAACAAGAACAACGAGAACAACAAGTACAACAAGAACAACAACAACATGAACAACAAGAACATCAACAACCAGAACAACAAGAACAACAACAACAACAAAAACAGGAACAACAACAACAACATCAAGAACAACAACAAGAACAACAAGAACAAGAACAACAACAACAAGAACAACTAGAACAACAACAACAAAAACAACAAGAACATCAAGAACAGCACGAACAACAAGAACAACAAGAAGAAGAAGAACAACAACAACAAGATCAACAAGAACAACAAGATCAACAAGAACAACAAGAACAACAAGAACAACAAGAACAACAAGAACAACAAGAACAACAAGAACAACAAGAACAACAAGAACAACAAGAACAACAAGAACAAGAACAGCAAGAACAACAACAACAAGAACTACATGAACAACAACAACAAGAACGACAAGAACAACATCAACAAGAACAACAAAAACAACAACAACATGAACAACAAGAACAACAAGAACAGCAAGAACAACAAGAACAACAAGAACAACAAGAACAAGAACAGCAAGGACAACAACAACAAGAACTACATGAACGTCAACAACAAGAATAACAAGAACAACAACAACATGTACCACAAGAACATCAACAACCAGAACAACCAGAACAACAAGAACAACAAGAGCAACAAGAGCAACAAGAGCCACAATAGCAACAAGAACAACAAGAACAACAAGAACAACAAGAACAACAAGAACAGCAAGAACAACAAGAACAACAAGAACAACAAGAACAACAAGAACAACAAGAATAAGGACAGCAAGGTCAACAACAACAAGAACTACATGAACGTCAACAACAAGAATAACAAGAACAACAACAACATGAACGACAAGAACATCAACAACCGGAACAACCAGAACAACAACAACAAGAACAACAAGAACAACAACAACATGAACAACAAGAACATCAACAACCAGAACAACAAGAACAACAACAACAACAAAAACAGGAACAACAACAACAACATCAAGAACAACAACAAGAACAACAAGAACAAGAACAACAAGAACAACAACAACATGTACAACAAGAACATCAACAACCAGAACAACAAGAACAACAAGAACAACAAGAACAAGAACAACAAGAACAACAAGAACAACAAGAACAACAACAACATGAACCACAAGAACATCAACAGCCAGAACAACCAGAACAACAAGAGCAACAAGAGCAACATGAACAACAAGAACAACAAGAACAACAAGAACAACAAGAACAACAAGAACAACAACAACAGGAACAACAAGAACAACAAGAACAGCAAGAACAACAAGAACAAGAACAGCAAGAGCAACAACAACAAGAACTACATGAACAACAAGAACATCAACAACCAGAGCAACAAGAACAACAACAACAAGAACAACTAGAACAACAACAACAAGAACAACAAGAACAACAAGAACATCAAGAACAACAAGAACAACAAGAACAACAAGAACAACAAGAACAACAAGAACGACAAGAACAGCCGGTACAACAAGAACAACAAGAACAACCTGAACAACAACAACAAGAACAACAACAAGAACAACAACAAGAACAACAAGAACAACAACAACAACAACAACATGAACAACAAGAACCACTAGAACAAGAACAACAAGAACAACAAGAACAACAAGAACAACAAGAACAACAAGAACAACAAGAACAACAAGAACAACAAGAGCAACAAGAACAACAAGAACAACAAGATCAACAAGAACAACAAGAACAACAAGAACAACAAGAACAACAACAACAACAACAAGAACAAAAAGAACAAAGAGAACAACAAGAACAACAAGAACAACAAGAACAACAAGAACAACAAGAACAACAAGAACAACAAGAACAACAAGAACAACAAGAACAACAAGAACAACAAGAACAACAAGAACAACAAGAACAACAAGAACAACAAGAACAACAAGAACAACAAGAACAACAAGAACAACAAGAACCACAAGAACAACAAGAACAACAAGAACAACAACAACCAGAACAACTAGAAGAACAAGAACAACAAGAACAACAAGAACAACAAGAACAACAAGAACAACAAGAACAACAAGAACAACAAGAACAACAAGAACAACAAGAACAACAAGAACGACAAGAACAAAAACAACAAGAACAACAACAACAAGAACAACAAGAACAACAAGAACAACAAGAACAACAAGAACAACAAGAACAACAACAACAACAAGAACAACGAGAACAAAAAACAACAAAAACAGGAACAACAACAACAACAACAATAACAACAACAAGAACAACAAGAACAACAAGAACAACAAGAACAACAAGAACAACAAGAACAACAAGAACAACAAGAACAACAAGAACAACAAGAACAACAAGAATAACAAGAACAACAAGAACAACAAGAACAACAAGAACATCAACAACCAGAACAACAAGAACAACAACAAGAACATCAACAACCAGAACAACAAGAACAACAACAAGAACAACTAGAACAAGAACAAGAAGAACAACAAGAACAACAAGAACATCAAGAACAACAAGAACATCAACAACCAGAACAACAAGAACAACAACAAGAACAACTAGAACAAGAACAACAAGAACAACAAGAACAACAAGAACAACCTGAACAACAAGAACAACAAGAACAACAAGAACAACAAGAACAACAAGAACAACAAGAACAACAAGAACAACAAGAACAACAAGAACAACAACAACAACAACAACAAGAACAACAAGAACAACAAGAACAACAAGAACAAGAAGATCAACAACAACAACAACAAGAACAACAAGTACAAAAAACAACAAAAACGGGAACAACAACAACAACAACAGCAATAACAACAACAAGAACAACAAGAACAACAAGAACAACAAGAACAACAAGAACAACAAGAACAACAAGAACAACAAGAACAACAAGAACAACAAGAATAACAAGAACAACAAGAACAACAAGAACAACAAGAACATCAACAACCAGAACAACAAGAACATCAACAACCAGAACAACAAGAACAACAACAAGAACAACTAGAACAAGAACAACAAGAACAACAAGATCAACAAGAACATCAAGAACAACAAGAACAACAAGAACAACAAGAACGACAAGAACAACATCAACAAGAACAACAAAAACAACAACAACATGAACAACAAGAACAACAAGAACAGCAAGAACAACAAGAACAACAAGAACAACAAGAACAAGAACAGCAAGGACAACAACAACAAGAACTACATGAACGTCAACAACAAGAATAACAAGAACAACAACAACATGAACGACAAGAACATCAACAACCGGAACAACCAGAACAACAACAACAAGAACAACAAGAACAACAACAACATGAACAACAAGAACATCAACAACCAGAACAACAAGAACAACAACAACAACAAAAACAGGAACAACAACAACAACATCAAGAACAACAACAAGAACAACAAGAACAAGAACAACAAGAACAACAACAACATGTACAACAAGAACATCAACAACCAGAACAACAAGAACAACAAGAACAACAAGAACAAGAACAACAAGAACAACAAGAACAACAAGAACAACAAGAACAACAACAACATGAACCACAAGAACATCAACAGCCAGAACAACCAGAACAACAAGAACAACAAGAGCAACAAGAGCAACAAGAGCAACATGAACAACAAGAACAACAAGAACAACAAGAACAACAAGAACATCAAGAACAACAAGAACAACAAGAACAAGAACAACAACAACAAGAACTACATGAACAACAACAACAAGAACGACAAGAACAACATCAACAAGAACAACAAGAACAACAAGAACAACAAGAACAACAAGAACAACAAGAACAACAAGAACAACAAGAACAACAAGAACAACAAGAACAACAAGAACAACAAGAACAACAAGAACAACAAGAACAACAAGAACAACAAGAGCAACAAGAACAACAAGAACAACAAGAACAACAAGAACAACAAGAACAACAAGAACAACAAGAACAACAACAACAAGAACAACTAGAACAACAAGAACAACAAGAACAACAAGAACAACAAGAACAACAAGAACAACAAGAACAACAAGAACAACAAGAACAACAAGAACAACAAGAACAACAACAACAAGAACAACAACAACAAGAACAACAAGAACAACAAGAACATCAAGAACAACAAGAACAACAAGAACAACAAGAACAACAAGAACAACAAGAGCATCAAGAACAACAAGATCAACAAGAACAACAAGAACGACAAGAACAACAAGAACAACAAGAACAACAAGAACAACAAGAACAACAAGAACAAGAACATGAACAACAAGAACCACTAGAACAAGAACAACAAGAACAACAAGAACAACAAGAACAACAAGAGCAACAAGAACAACAAGAACAACAAGAACAACAAGAACAACAAGAGCAACAAGAACAACAAGAACAACAAGAACAACAAGAACAACAAGAACGACAAGAACAACATCAACAAGAACAACAAAAACAACAAGAACAACAACAACAACAACAACAACAAGAACAACAAGAACAACAAGAACAACAAGGACAAAAAACAACAAAAACAGGAACAACAACAACAACAACAATAACAACAACAAGAACAACAAGAACAACAAGAACAACAAGAACAACAAGAACAACAAGAACAACAAGAACAACAAGAACAACTAGAACAACAAGAACAACGAGAACATCAAGAACAACAAGAATAACAAGAACAACAAGAACAACAAGAACAACAAGAACATCAACAACCAGAACAACAAGAACAACAACAAGAACATCAACAACCAGAACAACAAGAACAACAACAAGAACAACTAGAACAAGAACAACAAGAACAACAAGAACAACAAGAACATCAAGAACAACAAGAACAACAAGAACAACAAGAACAACAAGAACATCAAGAACAACAAGAACAACAAGAACGACAAGAACAGCCGGTACAACAAGAACAACAAGAACAACCTGAACAACAACAACAACAAGAACAACAAGAACAACAACAACAACAACATGAACAACAAGAACAACAAGAAGAACAAGAACAACAAGAACAACAAGAACAACAAGAACAACAAGATCAACAAGAACAACAAGAACAACAAGAACAACAAGAACAACAAGAACAACAAGAACAACAAGAACAAGAACAGCAAGAACAACAACAACAAGAACTACATGAACAACAACAACAAGAACGACAAGAACAACATCAACAAGAACAACAAAAACAACAACAACATGAACAACAAGAACAACAAGAACAGCAAGAACAACAAGAACAACAAGAACACCAAGAACAAGAACAGCAAGGACAACAACAACAAGAACTACATGAACGTCAACAACAAGAATAACAAGAACAACAACAACATGTACCACAAGAACATCAACAACCAGAACAACCAGAACAACAAGAACAACAAGAGCAACAAGAGCAACAAGAGCCACAATAGCAACAAGAACAACAAGAACAACAAGAACAACAAGAACAACAAGAACAGCAAGAACAACAAGAACAACAAGAACAACAAGAACAACAAGAACAACAAGAATAAGGACAGCAAGGTCAACAACAACAAGAACTACATGAACGTCAACAACAAGAATAACAAGAACAACAACAACATGAACGACAAGAACATCAACAACCGGAACAACCAGAACAACAACAACAAGAACAACAAGAACAACAACAACATGAACAACAAGAACATCAACAACCAGAACAACAAGAACAACAACAACAACAAAAACAGGAACAACAACAACAACATCAAGAACAACAACAAGAACAACAAGAACAAGAACAACAAGAACAACAACAACATGTACAACAAGAACATCAACAACCAGAACAACAAGAACAACAAGAACAACAAGAACAAGAACAACAAGAACAACAAGAACAACAAGAACAACAAGAACAACAACAACATGAACCACAAGAACATCAACAGCCAGAACAACCAGAACAACAAGAGCAACAAGAGCAACATGAACAACAAGAAGAACAAGAACAACAAGAACAACAAGAACAACAACAACAGGAACAACAAGAACAACAAGAACAGCAAGAACAACAAGAACAAGAACAGCAAGAGCAACAACAACAAGAACTACATGAACAACAAGAACATCAACAACCAGAGCAACAAGAACAACAACAACAAGAACAACTAGAACAACAACAACAAGAACAACAAGAACAACAAGAACATCAAGAACAACAAGAACAACAAGAACAACAAGAACAACAAGAACAACAAGAACAACAAGAACGACAAGAACAGCCGGTACAACAAGAACAACAAGAACAACCTGAACAACAACAACAAGAACAACAACAAGAACAACAACAAGAACAACAA
>NW_027476089.1:4787500-4792500 GCF_051020955.1 Megalopta genalis | reverse complement strand
ACAACCAGAACAACAAGAACAACAAGAGCAACAAGAGCAACAAGAGCCACAATAGCAACAAGAACAACAAGAACAACAAGAACAACAAGAACAACAAGAACAGCAAGAACAACAAGAACAACAAGAACAACAAGAACAACAAGAACAACAAGAATAAGGACAGCAAGGTCAACAACAACAAGAACTACATGAACGTCAACAACAAGAATAACAAGAACAACAACAACATGAACGACAAGTACATCAACAACCGGAACAACCAGAACAACAACAACAAGAACAACAAGAACAACAACAACATGAACAACAAGAACATCAACAACCAGAACAACAAGAACAACAACAACAACAAAAACAGGAACAACAACAACAACATCAAGAACAACAACAAGAACAACAAGAACAAGAACAACAAGAACAACAACAACATGTACAACAAGAACATCAACAACCAGAACAACAAGAACAACAAGAACAACAAGAACAAGAACAACAAGAACAACAAGAACAACAAGAACAACAAGAACAACAACAACATGAACCACAAGAACATCAACAGCCAGAACAACCAGAACAACAAGAGCAACAAGAGCAACATGAACAACAAGAACAACAAGAACAACAAGAACAACAAGAACAACAAGAACAACAAGAACAGGAACAACAAGAACAACAAGAACAGCAAGAACAACAAGAACAAGAACAGCAAGAGCAACAACAACAAGAACTACATGAACAACAAGAACATCAACAACCAGAGCAACAAGAACAACAACAACAAGAACAACTAGAACAACAACAACAAGAACAACAAGAACAACAAGAACATCAAGAACAACAAGAACAACAAGAACAACAAGAACAACAAGAACAACAAGAACGACAAGAACAGCCGGTACAACAAGAACAACAAGAACAACCTGAACAACAACAACAAGAACAACAACAAGAACAACAACAAGAACAACAAGAACAACAACAACAACAACAACATGAACAACAAGAACCACTAGAACAAGAACAACAAGAACAACAAGAACAACAAGAACAACAAGAACAACAAGAACAACAAGAGCAACAAGAACAACAAGAACAACAAGATCAACAAGAACAACAAGAACAACAAGAACAACAAGAACAACAACAACAACAACAAGAACAAAAAGAACAAAAAGAACAACAAGAACAACAAGAACAACAAGAACAACAAGGACAACAAGAACAACAAGAACAACAAGAACAACAAGAACAACAAGAACAACAAGAACAACAAGAACAACAAGAACAACAAGAACAACAAGAACAACAAGAACAACAAGAACAACAAGAACAACAAGAACAACAAGAACAACAAGAACCACAAGAACAACAAGAACAACAAGAACAACAACAACAAGAACAACTAGAAGAACAAGAACAACAAGAACAACAAGAACAACAAGAACAACAAGAACAACAAGAACAACAAGAACAACAAGAACAACAAGAACAACAAGAACAACAAGAACAACAAGAACAACAAGAACAACAAGAACGACAAGAACAACATCAACAAGAACAACAAAAACAACAAGAACAACAACAACAAGAACAACAAGAACAACAAGAACAACAAGAACAACAAGAACAACAACAACAACAAGAACAACGAGAACAAAAAACAACAAAAACAGGAACAACAACAACAACAACAATAACAACAACAAGAACAACAAGAACAACAAGAACAACAAGAACAACAAGAACAACAAGAACAACAAGAACAACAAGAACAACAAGAACAACAAGAATAACAAGAACAACAAGAACAACAAGAACAACAAGAACATCAACAACCAGAACAACAAGAACAACAACAAGAACATCAACAACCAGAACAACAAGAACAACAACAAGAACAACTAGAACAAGAACAAGAAGAACAACAAGAACAACAAGAACATCAAGAACAACAAGAACATCAACAACCAGAACAACAAGAACAACAACAAGAACAACTAGAACAAGAACAACAAGAACAACAAGAACAACAAGAACAACCTGAACAACAAGAACAACAAGAACAACCAGAACAACAAGAACAACAACAAGAACAACTAGAACAAGAACAACAAGAACAACAAGAACAACAAGAACAACCTGAACAACAAGAACAACAAGAACAACAAGAACAACAAGAACAACAAGAACTACAAGAACAACAAGTACAAAAAACAACAAAAACAGGAACAACAACAACAACAGCAATAACAACAACAAGAACAACAAGAACAACAAGAACAACAAGAACAACAAGAACAACAAGAACAACAAGAACAACAAGAACAACAAGAACAACAAGAACAACAAGAACAACAAGAACAACAAGAATAACAAGAACAACAAGAACAACAAGAACAACAAGAACAACAAGAACAACAAGAACAACAAGAACAACAAGAACAACAAGGACAACAAGAACAACAAGGACAACAAGAACAACAAGAACAACAAGAACAACAAGAACAACAAGATCAACAAGAACAACAAGAACATCAAGAACAACAAGAACAACAAGAACAACAAGAACAACAAGAACATCAAGAACAACAAGAACAACAAGAGCAACAAGAACAACAAGAAGAACAAGAACAACAAGAACAACAAGAACAACAAGAACAACAAGAACAACAAGAACAACAAGGACAACAAGAACAACAAGGACAACAAGAACAACAAGGACAACAAGAACAACAAGAACAACAAGAACAACAAGAACAACAAGATCAACAAGAACAACAAGAACAACAAGATCAACAAGAACAACAAGAACATCAAGAACAACAAGAACAACAAGAACAACAAGAACAACAAGAGCAACAAGAACAACAAGAAGAACAAGAACAACCTGAACAACAACAACAAGAACAACAAGAACAACAAGAACAACAAGAACAACAAGAACAACAAGAACAACAAGAACAACAAGAACAACAAGAACAACAAGAACAACAAGAACAACAAGAACAACAAGAACAACAAGAACAACAAGAACAACAAGAACAACAAGAACAACAAGAACAACAAGAACAACAAGAACAACAAGAACAACAAGAACAACAAGAACAACAAGAACAACAAGAACAACAAGAACAACAAGAACAACAAGAACAACAAGAACAACAAGAACAACAAGAACAACAAGAACAACAAGAACAACAAGAACAACAAGAACAACAAGAACAACAAGAACAACAAGAACAACAAGAACAACAAGAACAACAAGAACATCAAGAACAACAAGAACAACAAGAACAAGAACAACAACAACAAGAACTACATGAACAACAACAACAAGAACGACAAGAACAACATCAACAAGAACAACAAAAACAACAACAACATGAACAACAAGAACAACAAGAACAGCAAGAACAAGTAGAACAACAAGAACAACAAGAACAAGGACAGCAAGGACAACAACAACAAGAACTACATGAACGTCAACAACAAGAATAACAAGAACAACAACAACAAGTACAACAAGAACAACAACAACGTGAACAACAAGAACATCAACAACCAGAACAACAAGAACAACAACAACAACATCAAGATCAACAACAAGAACAAGAACAACAACAACAAGAACAACTAGAACAACAACAACAAAAACAACAAGAACATCAAGAACAGCACGAACAACAAGAACAACAAGAAGAAGAAGAACAACAACAACAAGATCAACAAGAACAACAAGAACAACAAGAACAACAAGAACAACAAGAACAAGAACAGCAAGAACAACAACAACAAGAACTACATGAACAACAACAACAAGAACGACAAGAACAACATCAACAAGAACAACAAAAACAACAACAACATGAACAACAAGAACAACAAGAACAGCAAGAACAACAAGAACAACAAGAACAACAAGAACAAGAACAGCAAGGACAACAACAACAAGAACTACATGAACGTCAACAACAAGAATAACAAGAACAACAACAACATGAACGACAAGAACATCAACAACCGGAACAACCAGAATAACAACAACAAGAACAACAAGAACAACAACAACATGAACAACAAGAACATCAACAACCAGAACAACAAGAACAACAACAACAACAAAAACAGGAACAACAACAACAACATCAAGAACAACAACAAGAACAACAAGAACAAGAACAACAAGAACAACAACAACATGTACAACAAGAACATCAACAACCAGAACAACAAGAACAACAAGAACAACAAGAACAACAAGAACAAGAACAACAAGAACAACAAGAACAACAACAACAAGAACAACAAGAACAACAAGAATAAGGACAGCAAGGTCAACAACAACAAGAACTACATGAACGTCAACAACAAGAATAACAAGAACAACAACAACATGAACGACAAGAACATCAACAACCGGAACAACCAGAACAACAACAACAAGAACAAGAAGAACAACAACAACATGAACAACAAGAACATCAACAACCAGAACAACAACAACAACAAAAACAGGAACAACAACAACAACATCAAGAACAACAACAAGAACAACAAGAACAAGAACAACAAGAACAACAACAACATGTACAACAAGAACATCAACAACCAGAACAACAAGAACAACAAGAACAACAAGAACAAGAACAACAAGAACAACAAGAACAACAAGAACAACAAGAACAACAACAACATGAACCACAAGAACATCAACAGCCAGAACAACCAGAACAACAAGAACAACAAGAGCAACAAGAGCAACAAGAGCAACATGAACAACAAGAACAACAAGAACAACAAGAACAACAAGAACATCAAGAACAACAAGAACAACAAGAACAAGAACAACAACCACAAGAACTACATGAACAACAACAACAAGAACGACAAGAACAACATCAACAAGAACAACAAAAACAACAACAACATGAACAACAAGAACAACAAGAACAGCAAGAACAACAAGAACAACAAGAACAAGGACAGCAAGGACAACAACA
>NW_027476089.1:4695000-4785000 GCF_051020955.1 Megalopta genalis | reverse complement strand
AGAACAAGAACAACAACAACAAGAACAACTAGAACAACAACAACAAAAACAACAAGAACATCAAGAACAGCACGAACAACAAGAACAACAAGAAGAAGAAGAACAACAACAACAAGATCAACAAGAACAACAAGATCAACAAGAACAACAAGAACAACAAGAACAACAAGAACAACAAGAACAACAAGAACAACAAGAACAACAAGAACAAGAACAGCAAGAACAACAACAACAAGAACTACATGAACAACAACAACAAGAACGACAAGAACAACATCAACAAGAACAACAAAAACAACAACAACATGAACAACAAGAACAACAAGAACAGCAAGAACAACAAGAACAACAAGAACAACAAGAACAAGAACAGCAAGGACAACAACAACAAGAACTACATGAACGTCAACAACAAGAATAACAAGAACAACAACAACATGTACCACAAGAACATCAACAACCAGAACAACCAGAACAACAAGAACAACAAGAGCAACAAGAGCAACAAGAGCCACAATAGCAACAAGAACAACAAGAACAACAAGAACAACAAGAACAGCAAGAACAACAAGAACAACAAGAACAACAAGAACAACAAGAACAACAAGAATAAGGACAGCAAGGTCAACAACAACAAGAACTACATGAACGTCAACAACAAGAATAACAAGAACAACAACAACATGAACGACAAGAACATCAACAACCGGAACAACCAGAACAACAACAACAAGAACAACAAGAACAACAACAACATGAACAACAAGAACATCAACAACCAGAACAACAAGAACAACAACAACAACAAAAACAGGAACAACAACAACAACATCAAGAACAACAACAAGAACAACAAGAACAAGAACAACAAGAACAACAACAACATGTACAACAAGAACATCAACAACCAGAACAACAAGAACAACAAGAACAACAAGAACAAGAACAACAAGAACAACAAGAACTACAAGAACAACAAGAACAACAACAACATGAACCACAAGAACATCAACAGCCAGAACAACCAGAACAACAAGAGCAACAAGAGCAACATGAACAACAAGAACAACAAGAACAACAAGAACAACAAGAACAACAAGAACAACAACAACAGGAACAACAAGAACAACAAGAACAGCAAGAACAACAAGAACAAGAACAGCAAGAGCAACAACAACAAGAACTACATGAACAACAAGAACATCAACAACCAGAGCAACAAGAACAACAACAACAAGAACAACTAGAACAACAACAACAAGAACAACAAGAACAACAAGAACATCAAGAACAACAAGAACAACAAGAACAACAAGAACAACAAGAACAACAAGAACATCAAGAACAACAAGATCTACAAGAACAACAAGAACGACAAGAACAGCCGGTACAACAAGAACAACAAGAACAACCTGAACAACAACAACAAGAACAACAACAAGAACAACAACAAGAACAACAAGAACAACAACAACAACAACAACATGAACAACAAGAACCACTAGAACAAGAACAACAAGAACAACAAGAACAACAAGAACAACAAGAACAACAAGAACAACAAGAACAACAAGAACAACAAGAACAACAAGAGCAACAAGAACAACAAGAACAACAAGATCAACAAGAACAACAAGAACAACAAGAACAACAAGAACAACAACAACAACAACAAGAACAAAAAGAACAAAAAGAACAACAAGAACAACAAGAACAACATGAACAACAAGAACAACAAGAACAACAAGAACAACAAGAACAACAAGAACAACAAGAACAACAAGAACAACAAGAACAACAAGAACAACAAGAACAACAAGAACAACAAGAACAACAAGAACCACAAGAACAACAAGAGCAACAAGAACAACAACAACAAGAACAACTAGAAGAACAAGAACAACAAGAACAACAAGAACAACAAGAACAACAAGAACAACAAGAACAACAAGAACAACAAGAACAACAAGAACAACAAGAACAACAAGAACAACAAGAACAACAAGAACGACAAGAACAACATCAACAAGAACAACGAGAACAAAAAACAACAAAAACAGGAACAACAGCAACAACAACAATAACAACAACAAGAACAACAAGAACAACAAGAACAACAAGAACAACAAGAACAACAAGAACAACAAGAACAACAAGAATAACAAGAACAACAAGAACAACAAGAACAACAAGAACATCAACAACCAGAACAACAAGAACAACAACAAGAACATCAACAACCAGAACAACAAGAACAACAACAAGAACAACTAGAACAAGAACAAGAAGAACAACAAGAACAACAAGAACATCAAGAACAACAAGAACATCAACAACCAGAACAACAAGAACAACAACAAGAACAACTAGAACAAGAACAACAAGAACAACAAGAACAACAAGAACAACAAGAACAACAAGAACAACAAGAACAACAAGAACAACAAGAACAACAAGAACAACAAGAACAACAAGAACAACAAGAACAACAAGAACAACAAGAACAACAAGAACAACAAGAACAACAAGAACAACAAGAACAACAAGAACAACAACAACAAGAAAAACAAGAACAACAAGAACAACAAGAACAAGAAGAACAACAACAACAACAACAAGAACAACAAGTACAAAAAACAACAAAAACAGGAACAACAACAACAACAACAGCAATAACAACAACAAGAACAACAAGAACAACATGAACAACAAGAACAACAAGAACAACAAGAACAACAAGAACAACAACAACAACAAGAACAACAACAAGAACAACAACAACAACAACAACAAGTACAACAAGAACAACAACAACATGAACAACAAGAACATCAACAACCAGAACAACAAGAACAACAACAACAACAAAAACAGGAACAACAACAACAACATCAAGAACAACAACAAGAACAACAAGAACAAGAACAACAAGTACCACAACAACATGAACAACAAGAACATCAACAACCAGAACAACAAGAACAACAAGAAGAACAAGAACAACAAGAACAACAAGAACAACAAGAACAACAAGAACAACAAGATCAATAAGAACAACAAGAACAACAAGAACAACAAGAACAACAAGAACAACAAGAACAACAAGAACAACAAGAACAACAAGAACAACAAGAACAACAAGAACAACAAGAACAACAAGAACAACAAGAACAACAAGAACAACAAGAACAACAAGAACATCAAGAACAACAAGAACAACAAGAACAACAAGAACAACAAGAACAACAAGAACAACAAGAACAACAAGAACAACAAGAACAACAAGAACAACAAGAACAACAAGAACAACAAGAACAACAAGAACAACAAGAACAACAAGAACAACAAGAACAACAAGAACAACAAGAACAACAAGAACAACAAGAACAACAAGAACAACAAGAACAACAAGAACAACAAGAACAACAAGAACAACAAGAACAACAAGAACAACAAGAACAACAAGAACAACAAGAACAACAAGAACAACAAGAACAACAAGAACAACAAGAACAACAAGAACAACAAGAACAACAAGAACAACAAGAGCAACAAGAACAACAAGAACAACAAGAACAACAAGAACAACAAGAACAACAAGAACAACAAGTACAACAAGAACAACAACAACATGAACAACAAGAACATCAACAACCAGAACAACAAGAACAACAACAACAACAAAAACAGGAACAACAACAACAACAACAATAACAACAAGAACAACAAGAACAACAAGAACAACAAGAACAACAAGAACAACAAGAATAACAAGAACAACAAGAACAACAAGAACAACAAGAACATCAACAACCAGAACAACAAGAACAACAACAAGAACATCAACAACCAGAACAACAAGAACAACAACAAGAACAACTAGAACAAGAACAAGAAGAACAACAAGAACAACAAGAACATCAAGAACAACAAGAACATCAACAACCAGAACAACAAGAACAACAACAAGAACAACTAGAACAAGAACAACAAGAACAACAAGAACAACAAGAACAACCTGAACAACAAGAACAACAAGAACAACAAGAACAACAAGAACAACAAGAACAACAAGAACAACAAGAACAACAAGAACAACAAGAACAACAAGAACAACAAGAACAACAACAACAAGAACAACAAGAACAACAAGAACAACAAGAACAAGAAGAACAACAACAACAACAACAAGAACAACAAGTACAAAAAACAACAAAAACAGGAACAACAACAACAACAACAGCAATAACAACAACAAGAACAACAAGAACAACAAGAACAACAAGAACAACAAGAACAACAAGAACAACAAGAACAACAAGAACAACAAGAACAACAAGAACAACAAGAGTAACAAGAACAACAAGAACAACAAGAACAACAAGAACATCAACAACCAGAACAACAAGAACAACAACAAGAACATCAACAACCAGAACAACAAGAACAACAACAAGAACAACTAGAACAAGAACAACAAGAACAACAAGATCAACAAGAACATCAAGAACAACAAGAACAACAAGAACAACAAGAACAACAAGAACATCAAGAACAACAAGAACAACAAGAACGACAAGAA
Organism: Megalopta genalis; assembly: GCF_051020955.1. Classification (NCBI taxonomy): domain Eukaryota; kingdom Metazoa; phylum Arthropoda; class Insecta; order Hymenoptera; family Halictidae; genus Megalopta; species Megalopta genalis. Next base: position 4,780,418 of record NW_027476089.1, on the reverse strand, counting down.
CAGCCGGTACAACAAGAACAACAAGAACAACCTGAACAACAAAAACAACAAGAACAACAAGAACAACAACAACAACAACAACATGAACAACAAGAACAACAAGAAGAACAAGAACAACAAGATGAACAAGAACAACAAGAACAACAAGAACAACAAGAACAACAAGAACAACAAGAACAACAAGAACAACAAGAACAACAAGAACAACAAGAACAACAAGAACAACAAGAACAACAAGAACAACAAGAACAACAAGAACAACAAGAACAACAAGAACAACAAGAACAACAAGAACAACAAGGACAACAAGAACAACAAGAACAACAAGAACAACAAGAACATCAAGAACAACAAGAACAACAAGAGCAACAAGAACAACAAGAAGAACAAGAACAACCTGAACAACAACAACAAGAACAACAAGAACAACAAGAACAACAAGAACAACAAGAACAACAAGAACAACAAGAACAACAAGAACAACAAGAACAACAAGAACAACAAGAACAACAAGAACAACAAGAACAACAAGAACAACAAAAACAACAAGAACAGCAAGAACAACAAGAACAACAAGAACAACAAGAACAAGGACAGCAAGGACAACAACAACAAGAACTACATGAACGTCAACAACAAGAATAACAAGAACAACAACAACAAGTACAACAAGAACAACAACAACATGAACAACAAGAACATCAACAACCAGAACAACAAGAACAACAACAACAACAAAAACAGGAACAACAACAACAACATCAAGATCAACAACAAGAACAACAAGAACAAGAACAACAACAACAAGAACAACTAGAACAACAACAACAAAAACAACAAGAACATCAAGAACAGCACGAACAACAAGAACAACAGGAAGAAGAAGAACAACAACAACAAGATCAACAAGAACAACAAGAACAACAAGAACAACAAGAACAACAAGAACAACAAGAACAACAAGAACAAGAACAGCAAGAACAACAACAACAAGAACTACATGAACAACAACAACAAGAACGACAAGAACAACATCAACAAGAACAACAAAAACAACAACAACATGAACAACAAGAACAACAAGAACAGCAAGAACAACAAGAACAACAAGAACAACAAGAACAAGAACAGCAAGGACAACAACAACAAGAACTACATGAACGTCAACAACAAGAATAACAAGAACAACAACAACATGAACGACAAGAACATCAACAACCGGAACAACCAGAACAACAACAACAAGAACAACAAGAACAACAACAACATGAACAACAAGAACATCAACAACCAGAACAACAAGAACAACAACAACAACAAAAACAGGAACAACAACAACAACATCAAGAACAACAACAAGAACAACAAGAACAAGAACAACAAGAACAACAACAACATGTACAACAAGAACATCAACAACCAGAACAACAAGAACAACAAGAACAACAAGAACAACAAGAACAACAAGAACAAGAACAACAAGAACAACAAGAACAACAAGAACAACAAGAACAACAAGAATAAGGACAGCAAGGTCAACAACAACAAGAACTACATGAACATCAACAACCGGAACAACCAGAACAACAACAACAAGAACAACAAGAACAACAACAACATGAACAACAAGAACATCAACAACCAGAACAACAAGAACAACAACAACAACAAAAACAGGAACAACAACAACAACATCAAGAACAACAACAAGAACAACAAGAACAAGAACAACAAGAACAACAACAACATGTACAACAAGAACATCAACAACCAGAACAACAAGAACAACAAGAACAACAAGAACAACAAGAACAACAAGAACAAGAACAACAAGAACAACAAGAACAACAAGAACAACAAGAACAACAACAACATGAACCACAAGAACATCAACAGCCAGAACAACCAGAACAACAAGAACAACAAGAGCAACAAGAGCAACAAGAGCAACATGAACAACAAGAACAACAAGAACAACATGAACAACAAGAACAACAAGAACAACAAGAACAACAACAACAGGAACAACAAGAACAACAAGAACAGCAAGAACAACAAGAACAAGAACAGCAAGAGCAACAACAACAAGAACTACATGAACAACAAGAACATCAACAACCAGAGCAACAAGAACAACAACAACAAGAACAACTAGAACAACAACAACAAGAACAACAAGAACAACAAGAACATCAAGAACAACAAGAACAACAAGAACAACAAGAACAAAAAGAACAACAAGAACATCAAGAACAACAAGATCTACAAGAACAACAAGAACGACAAGAACAGCCGGTACAACAAGAACAACAAGAACAACCTGAACAACAACAACAAGAACAACAACAAGAACAACAACAAGAACAACAAGAACAACAACAACAGCAACAACATGAACAACAAGAACCACTAGAACAAGAACAACAAGAACAACAAGAACAACAAGAACAACAAGAACAACAAGAGCAACAAGAACAACAAGAACAACAAGATCAACAAGAACAACAAGAACAACAAGAACAACAAGAACAACAACAACAACAACAAGAACAAAAAGAACAAAAAGAACAACAAGAACAACAAGAACATCAACAACCAGAACAACAAGAACAACAACAAGAACATCAACAACCAGAACAACAAGAACAACAACAAGAACAACTAGAACAAGAACAAGAAGAACAACAAGAACAACAAGAACATCAAGAACAACAAGAACATCAACAACCAGAACAACAAGAACAACAAGAACAACAAGAATAACAAGAACAACAAGAACAACAAGAACAACAAGAACATCAACAACCAGAACAACAAGAACAACAACAAGAACATCAACAACCAGAACAACAAGAACAACAACAAGAACAACTAGAACAAGAACAAGAAGAACAACAAGAACAACAAGAACATCAAGAACAACAAGAACATCAACAACCAGAACAACAAGAACAACAACAAGAACAACTAGAACAAGAACAACAAGAACAACAAGAACAACAAGAACAACCTGAACAACAAGAACAACAAGAACAACAAGAACAACAAGAACAACAAGAACAACAAGAACAACAAGAACAACAAGAACAACAAGAACAACAAGAACAACAAGAACAACAACAACAAGAACAACAAGAACAACAAGAACAACAAGAACAAGAACAACAACAACAACAACAACAAGAACAACAAGTACAAAAAACAACAAAAACAGGAACAACAACAACAACAACAGCAATAACAACAACAAGAACAACAAGAACAACAAGAACAACAAGAACAACAAGAACAACAAGAACAACAAGAACAACAAGAACAACAAGAACAACAAGAACAACAAGAACAACAAGAACAACAAGAATAACAAGAACAACAAGAACAACAAGAACAACAAGAACATCAACAACCAGAACAACAAGAACAACAACAAGAACATCAACAACCAGAACAACAAGAACAACAACAAGAACAACTAGAACAAGAACAACAAGAACAACAAGATCAACAAGAACATCAAGAACAACAAGAACAACAAGAACAACAAGAACAACAAGAACATCAAGAACAACAAGAACAACAAGAACGACAAGAACAGCCGGTACAACAAGAACAACAAGAACAACCTGAACAACAAAAACAACAAGAACAACAAGAACAACAACAACAACAACAACATGAACAACAAGAACAACAAGAAGAACAAGAACAACAAGATGAACAAGAACAACAAGAACAACAAGAACAACAAGAACAACAAGAACAACAAGAACAACAAGAACAACAAGAACAACAAGAACAACAAGAACAACAAGAACAACAAGAACAACAAGAACAACAAGAACAACAAGAACAACAAGAACAACAAGAACAACAAGAACAACAAGGACAACAAGAACAACAAGAACAACAAGAACAACAAGAACATCAAGAACAACAAGAACAACAAGAGCAACAAGAACAACAAGAAGAACAAGAACAACCTGAACAACAACAACAAGAACAACAAGAACAACAAGAACAACAAGAACAACAAGAACAACAAGAACAACAAGAACAACAAGAACAACAAGAACAACAAGAACAACAAGAACAACAAGAACAACAAGAACAACAAGAACAACAAGAACAACAAGAACAGCAAGAACAACAAGAACAACAAGAACAACAAGAACAAGGACAGCAAGGACAACAACAACAAGAACTACATGAACGTCAACAACAAGAATAACAAGAACAACAACAACAAGTACAACAAGAACAACAACAACATGAACAACAAGAACATCAACAACCAGAACAACAAGAACAACAACAACAACAAAAACAGGAACAACAACAACAACATCAAGATCAACAACAAGAACAACAAGAACAAGAACAACAACAACAAGAACAACTAGAACAACAACAACAAAAACAACAAGAACATCAAGAACAGCACGAACAACAAGAACAACAGGAAGAAGAAGAACAACAACAACAAGATCAACAAGAACAACAAGAACAACAAGAACAACAAGAACAACAAGAACAACAAGAACAACAAGAACAAGAACAGCAAGAACAACAACAACAAGAACTACATGAACAACAACAACAAGAACGACAAGAACAACATCAACAAGAACAACAAAAACAACAACAACATGAACAACAAGAACAACAAGAACAGCAAGAACAACAAGAACAACAAGAACAACAAGAACAAGAACAGCAAGGACAACAACAACAAGAACTACATGAACGTCAACAACAAGAATAACAAGAACAACAACAACATGAACGACAAGAACATCAACAACCGGAACAACCAGAACAACAACAACAAGAACAACAAGAACAACAACAACATGAACAACAAGAACATCAACAACCAGAACAACAAGAACAACAACAACAACAAAAACAGGAACAACAACAACAACATCAAGAACAACAACAAGAACAACAAGAACAAGAACAACAAGAACAACAACAACATGTACAACAAGAACATCAACAACCAGAACAACAAGAACAACAAGAACAACAAGAACAACAAGAACAACAAGAACAAGAACAACAAGAACAACAAGAACAACAAGAACAACAAGAACAACAAGAATAAGGACAGCAAGGTCAACAACAACAAGAACTACATGAACATCAACAACCGGAACAACCAGAACAACAACAACAAGAACAACAAGAACAACAACAACATGAACAACAAGAACATCAACAACCAGAACAACAAGAACAACAACAACAACAAAAACAGGAACAACAACAACAACATCAAGAACAACAACAAGAACAACAAGAACAAGAACAACAAGAACAACAACAACATGTACAACAAGAACATCAACAACCAGAACAACAAGAACAACAAGAACAACAAGAACAACAAGAACAACAAGAACAAGAACAACAAGAACAACAAGAACAACAAGAACAACAAGAACAACAACAACATGAACCACAAGAACATCAACAGCCAGAACAACCAGAACAACAAGAACAACAAGAGCAACAAGAGCAACAAGAGCAACATGAACAACAAGAACAACAAGAACAACATGAACAACAAGAACAACAAGAACAACAAGAACAACAACAACAGGAACAACAAGAACAACAAGAACAGCAAGAACAACAAGAACAAGAACAGCAAGAGCAACAACAACAAGAACTACATGAACAACAAGAACATCAACAACCAGAGCAACAAGAACAACAACAACAAGAACAACTAGAACAACAACAACAAGAACAACAAGAACAACAAGAACATCAAGAACAACAAGAACAACAAGAACAACAAGAACAAAAAGAACAACAAGAACATCAAGAACAACAAGATCTACAAGAACAACAAGAACGACAAGAACAGCCGGTACAACAAGAACAACAAGAACAACCTGAACAACAACAACAAGAACAACAACAAGAACAACAACAAGAACAACAAGAACAACAACAACAGCAACAACATGAACAACAAGAACCACTAGAACAAGAACAACAAGAACAACAAGAACAACAAGAACAACAAGAACAACAAGAGCAACAAGAACAACAAGAACAACAAGATCAACAAGAACAACAAGAACAACAAGAACAACAAGAACAACAACAACAACAACAAGAACAAAAAGAACAAAAAGAACAACAAGAACAACAAGAACATCAACAACCAGAACAACAAGAACAACAACAAGAACATCAACAACCAGAACAACAAGAACAACAACAAGAACAACTAGAACAAGAACAAGAAGAACAACAAGAACAACAAGAACATCAAGAACAACAAGAACATCAACAACCAGAACAACAAGAACAACAAGAACAACAAGAATAACAAGAACAACAAGAACAACAAGAACAACAAGAACATCAACAACCAGAACAACAAGAACAACAACAAGAACATCAACAACCAGAACAACAAGAACAACAACAAGAACAACTAGAACAAGAACAAGAAGAACAACAAGAACAACAAGAACATCAAGAACAACAAGAACATCAACAACCAGAACAACAAGAACAACAACAAGAACAACTAGAACAAGAACAACAAGAACAACAAGAACAACAAGAACAACCTGAACAACAAGAACAACAAGAACAACAAGAACAACAAGAACAACAAGAACAACAAGAACAACAAGAACAACAAGAACAACAAGAACAACAAGAACAACAAGAACAACAACAACAAGAACAACAAGAACAACAAGAACAACAAGAACAAGAAGAACAACAACAACAACAACAAGAACAACAAGTACAAAAAACAACAAAAACAGGAACAACAACAACAACAACAGCAATAACAACAACAAGAACAACAAGAACAACAAGAACAACAAGAACAACAAGAACAACAAGAACAACAAGAACAACAAGAACAACAAGAACAACAAGAACAACAAGAACAACAAGAACAACAAGAATAACAAGAACAACAAGAACAACAAGAACAACAAGAACATCAACAACCAGAACAACAAGAACAACAACAAGAACATCAACAACCAGAACAACAAGAACAACAACAAGAACAACTAGAACAAGAACAACAAGAACAACAAGATCAACAAGAACATCAAGAACAACAAGAACAACAAGAACAACAAGAACAACAAGAACATCAAGAACAACAAGAACAACAAGAACGACAAGAACAGCCGGTACAACAAGAACAACAAGAACAACCTGAACAACAAAAACAACAAGAACAACAAGAACAACAACAACAACAGCAAGGTCAACAACAACAAGAACTACATGAACGTCAACAACAAGAATAACAAGAACAACAACAACATGAACGACAAGAACATCAACAACCGGAACAACCAGAAAAACAACAACAAGAACAACAAGAACAACAACAACATGAACAACAAGAACATCAACAACCAGAACAACAAGAACAACAACAACAACAAAAACAGGAACAACAACAACAACATCAAGAACAACAACAAGAACAACAAGAACAAGAACAACAAGAACAACAACAACATGTACAACAAGAACATCAACAACCAGAACAACAAGAACAACAAGAACAACAAGAACAACAAGAACAAGAACAACAAGAACAACAAGAACAACAAGAACAACAAGAACAACAACAACATGAACCACAAGAACATCAACAGCCAGAACAACCAGAACAACAAGAACAACAAGAGCAACAAGAGCAACAAGAGCAACATGAACAACAAGAACAACAAGAACAACAAGAACAACAAGAACAACAAGAACAACAACAACAGGAACAACAAGAACAACAAGAACAGCAAGAACAACAAGAACAAGAACAGCAAGAGCAACAACAACAAGAACTACATGAACAACAAGAACATCAACAACCAGAGCAACAAGAACAACAACAACAAGAACAACTAGAACAACAACAACAAGAACAACAAGAACAACAAGAACATCAAGAACAACAAGAACAACAAGAACAACAAGAACAAAAAGAACAACAAGAACATCAAGAACAACAAGATCTACAAGAACAACAAGAACGACAAGAACAGCCGGTACAACAAGAACAACAAGAACAACCTGAACAACAACAACAAGAACAACAACAAGAACAACAACAAGAACAACAAGAACAACAACAACAACAACAACATGAACAACAAGAACCACTAGAACAAGAACAACAAGAACAACAAGAACAACAGGAACAACAAGAACAACAAGAACAACAAGAACAACAAGAACAACAAGAACAACAAGAACATCAAGAGCAACAAGAACAACAAGAACAACAAGAAAAGCAAGAACAACAAGAATAACAAGAACAACAAGAACAACAAGAACAACAAGAACAACAAGAACAACAAGAACAACAAGAACAACAAAAACAACAAGAACAACAAGAAAAACAAGAACAACAAGAACAACAAGAACAACAAGAACAACAAGAACAACAACAACAAGAACAACAAGAACAACAAGAACAGCAAGAACAACAAGAACAACAAGAACAACAAGAACAACAAGAACATCAAGAACAACAAGAACAACAAGAGCAACAAGAACAACAAGAACAACAAGAACAACCTGAACAACAACAACAAGAACAACAACAAGAACAACAAGAACAACAACAACAAGTACAACAAGAACAACAACAACATGAACAACAAGAACATCAACAACCAGAACAACAAGAACAACAAGAAGAACAAGAACAACAAGAACAACAAGAACAACAAGAACAACAAGATCAATAAGAACAACAAGAACAACAAGAACAACAAGAACAACAAGAACAACCAGAACAACAAGAACAACAAGAACAACAAGAACAACAAGAACAACAAGAACAACAAGAACAACAAGAACAACAAGAACAACAAGAACCACAAGAACAACAAGAACAACAAGAACAACAACAACAAGAACAACTAGAAGAACAAGAACAACAAGAACAACAAGAACAACAAGAACAACAAGAACAACAAGAACAACAAGAACAACAAGAACAACAAGAACAACAAGAACAACAAGAACAACAAGAACAACAAGAACAACAAGAACAACAAGAACGACAAGAACAACATCAACAAGAACAACATCAACAAGAACAACAAAAACAACAAGAACAACAACAACAAGAACAACAAGAACAACAAGAACAACAAGAACAACAAGAACAACAAGAACAACAAGAACAACAACAACAACAAGAACAACAAGAACAAAAAACAACAAAAACAGGAACAACAACAACAACAACAATAACAACAACAAGAACAACAAGAACAACAAGAACAACAAGAACAACAAGAACAACAAGAACAACAAGAACAACAAGAACAACAAGAATAACAAGAACAACAAGAACAACAAGAACAACAAGAACATCAACAACCAGAACAACAAGAACAACAACAAGAACATCAACAACCAGAACAACAAGAACAACAACAAGAACAACTAGAACAAGAACAACAAGAACAACAAGAACAACAAGAACATCAAGAACAACAAGAACAACAAGAACAACAAGAACAACAAGAACTACAAGAACAACAAGAACAACAAGGACGACAAGAACAGCCGGTACAACAAGAACAACAAGAACAACCTGAACAACAAGAACAACAAGAACAACAAGAACAACAAGAACAACAAGAACAACAAGAACAACAAGAACAACAAGAACAACAAGAACAACAAGAACAACCTGAACAACAACAACAAGAACAACAAGAACAACAAGAACAACAAGAACAACAAGAACAACAAGAACAACAAGAACAACAAGAACAACAAGAACAACAAGAACAACAAGAACAACAAGAACAACAAGAACAACAAGAACAACAAGAACAACAAGAACAACAAGAACAACAAGAACAACAAGAACAACAAGAACAACAAGAACAACAAGAACAACACGAACAACAAGAACAACAAGAACAACAAGAACAACAAGAACAACAAGAACATCAAGAACAACAAGAACAACAAGAACAAGAACAACAACAACAAGAACTACATGAACAACAACAACAAGAACGACAAGAACAACATCAACAAGAACAACAAAAACAACAACAACATGAACAACAAGAACAACAAGAACAGCAAGAACAAGAGGAACAACAAGAACAACAAGAACAAGGACAGCAAGGACAACAACAACAAGAACTACATGAACGTCAACAACAAGAATAACAAGAACAACAACAACAAGTACAACAAGAACAACAACAACATGAACAACAAGAACATCAACAACCAGAACAACAAGAACAACAACAACAACAAAAACAGGAACAACAACAACAACATCAAGATCAACAACAAGAACAACAAGAACAAGAACAACAACAACAAGAACAACTAGAACAACAACAACAAAAACAACAAGAACATCAGGAAGAAGAAGAACAACAACAACAAGATCAACAAGAACAACAAGAACAACAAGAACAACAAGAACAACAAGAACAACAAGAACAACAAGAACAACAAGAACAACAAGAACAAGAACAGCAAGAACAACAACAACAAGAACTACATGAACAACAACAACAAGAACGACAAGAACAACATCAACAAGAACAACAAAAACAACAACAACATGAACAACAAGAACAACAAGAACAGCAAGAACAACAAGAACAACAAGAACAACAAGAACAAGAACAGCAAGGACAACAACAACAAGAACTACATGAACGTCAACAACAAGAATAACAAGAACAACAACAACATGAACGACAAGAACATCAACAACCGGAACAACCAGAACAACAACAACAAGAACAACAAGAACAACAACAACATGAACAACAAGAACATCAACAACCAGAACAACAAGAACAACAACAACAACAAAAACAGGAACAACAACAACAACATCAAGAACAACAACAAGAACAACAAGAACAAGAACAACAAGAACAACAACAACATGTACAACAAGAACATCAACAACCAGAACAACAAGAACAACAAGAACAACAAGAACAACAAGAACAACAAGAACAAGAACAACAAGAACAACAAGAACAACAAGAACAACAAGAACAACAAGAATAAGGACAGCAAGGTCAACAACAACAAGAACTACATGAACATCAACAACCGGAACAACCAGAACAACAACAACAAGAACAACAAGAACAACAACAACATGAACAACAAGAACATCAACAACCAGAACAACAAGAACAACAACAACAACAAAAACAGGAACAACAACAACAACATCAAGAACAACAACAAGAACAACAAGAACAAGAACAACAAGAACAACAACAACATGTACAACAAGAACATCAACAACCAGAACAACAAGAACAACAAGAACAACAAGAACAACAAGAACAAGAACAACAAGAACAACAAGAACAACAAGAACAACAAGAACAACAACAACATGAACCACAAGAACATCAACAGCCAGAACAACCAGAACAACAAGAACAACAAGAGCAACAAGAGCAACAAGAGCAACATGAACAACAAGAACAACAAGAACAACATGAACAACAAGAACAACAAGAACAACAAGAACAACAACAACAGGAACAACAAGAACAACAAGAACAGCAAGAACAACAAGAACAAGAACAGCAAGAGCAACAACAACAAGAACTACATGAACAACAAGAACATCAACAACCAGAGCAACAAGAACAACAACAACAAGAACAACTAGAACAACAACAACAAGAACAACAAGAACAACAAGAACATCAAGAACAACAAGAACAACAAGAACAACAAGAACAAAAAGAACAACAAGAACATCAAGAACAACAAGATCTACAAGAACAACAAGAACGACAAGAACAGCCGGTACAACAAGAACAACAAGAACAACCTGAACAACAACAACAAGAACAACAACAAGAACAACAACAAGAACAACAAGAACAACAACAACAGCAACAACATGAACAACAAGAACCACTAGAACAAGAACAACAAGAACAACAAGAACAACAAGAACAACAAGAACAACAAGAGCAACAAGAACAACAAGAACAACAAGATCAACAAGAACAACAAGAACAACAAGAACAACAAGAACAACAAGAACAACAACAACAACAACAAGAACAAAAAGAACAAAAAGAACAACAAGAACAACAAGAACATCAACAACCAGAACAACAAGAACAACAACAAGAACATCAACAACCAGAACAACAAGAACAACAACAAGAACAACTAGAACAAGAACAAGAAGAACAACAAGAACAACAAGAACATCAAGAACAACAAGAACATCAACAACCAGAACAACAAGAACAACAAGAACAACAAGAATAACAAGAACAACAAGAACAACAAGAACAACAAGAACATCAACAACCAGAACAACAAGAACAACAACAAGAACATCAACAACCAGAACAACAAGAACAACAACAAGAACAACTAGAACAAGAACAAGAAGAACAACAAGAACAACAAGAACATCAAGAACAACAAGAACATCAACAACCAGAACAACAAGAACAACAACAAGAACAACTAGAACAAGAACAACAAGAACAACAAGAACAACAAGAACAACCTGAACAACAAGAACAACAAGAACAACAAGAACAACAAGAACAACAAGAACAACAAGAACAACAAGAACAACAAGAACAACAAGAACAACAAGAACAACAAGAACAACAAGAACAACAACAACAAGGACAACAACAACAAGAACAACAAGAACAACAAGAACAACAAGAACAAGAAGAACAACAACAACAACAACAAGAACAACAAGTACAAAAAACAACAAAAACAGGAACAACAACAACAACAACAGCAATAACAACAACAAGAACAACAAGAACAACAAGAACAACAAGAACAACAAGAACAACAAGAACAACAAGAACAACAAGAACAACAAGAACAACAAGAACAACAAGAACAACAAGAACAACAAGAATAACAAGAACAACAAGAACAACAAGAACAACAAGAACATCAACAACCAGAACAACAAGAACAACAACAAGAACATCAACAACCAGAACAACAAGAACAACAACAAGAACAACTAGAACAAGAACAACAAGAACAACAAGATCAACAAGAACATCAAGAACAACAAGAACAACAAGAACAACAAGAACAACAAGAACATCAAGAACAACAAGAACAACAAGAACGACAAGAACAGCCGGTACAACAAGAATAACAAGAACAACCTGAACAACAAAAACAACAAGAACAACAAGAACAACAACAACAACAACAACATGAACAACTAGAACAACAAGAAGAACAAGAACAACAAGAAGAACAAGAACAACAAGAACAACAAGAACAACAAGAACAACAAGAACAACAAGAACAACAAGAACAACAAGAACAACAAGAACAACAAGAACAACAAGAACAACAAGAACAACAAGAAGAACAAGAACAACAAGAACAACAAGAACAACAAGAACAACAAGAACAACAAGGACAACAAGAACAACAAGGACAACAAGAACAACAAGGACAACAAGAACAACAAGAACAACAAGAACAACAAGAACAACAAGAACAACAAGAACAACAAGAACATCAAGAACAACAAGAACAACAAGAACAGCCGGTACAACAAGAACAACAAGAACAACCTGAACAACAACAACATGAACAACAAGAACATCAACAACCAGAACAACAAGAAGAACAAAAAGAACAAGAACAACAAGAACAACAAGAACAACAAGAACAACAAGAACAACAAGAACAACAAGAACAACAAGAACAACAAGAACAACAAGAACAACAAGAACAACAAGAACAACAAAAAACAACAAGAACAACAAGAACAACAAGAACAACAATAACAACAAGAACAACAAGAACAACAAGAACAGCCGGTACAACAAGAACAACAAGAACAACCTGAACAACAACAACATGCAGACAAAAGACAGCTCCCCAGAACAACAAAGAAGAACAACAGAACAACAGAACAACAAGAACAACAAGAACAACAAGAACAACAAGAACAACAAGAACAACAAGAACAACAAGAACAACAAGAACAACAAGAACAACAAGAGCAACAAGAACAACAAGAACAACAAGAACAACAAGAACAACAAGAACAACAAGAACAACAAGAACAACAAGAACAACAAGAACAACAAGAACAACAAGAACAACAAGGACAACAAGAACAACAAGAACAACAAGAACAACAAGAACAACAAGAACAACAAGAACAACAAGAACAACAAGAACAACAAGAACAAGAACAACAAGAACAACAAGAACAACAAGAACAACAAGAACAACAAGAACAACAAGAACAACAAGAACAACAACAACAAGAACAACAAGAACAACAAGAACAACAAGAACAACAAGAACAACAAGAACAACAAGAACATCAAGAACAACAAGAACAACAAGAGCAACAAGAACATCAAGAACAACAAGAACAACAAGAACAACAAGAACAACAAGAACATCAAGAACAACAAGAACAACAAGAACGACAAGAACAGCCGGTACAACAAGAACAACAAGAACAACCTGAACAACAAAAACAACAAGAACAACAAGAACAACAACAACAACAACAACATGAACAACAAGAACAACAAGAAGAACAAGAACAACAAGAACAACAAGAACAACAAGAACAACAAGAACAACAAGAACAACAAGAACAACAAGAACAACAAGAACAACAAGAACGACAAGAACAGCCGGTACAACAAGAACAACAAGAACAACCTGAACAACAACAACATGAACAACAAGAACATCAACAACCAGAACAACAAGAACAACAAGAACAACAAGAACAACAAGAACAACAAGAACAACAAGAACAACAAGAACAACAAGAACAACAAGAACAACAAGAACAACAAGAACAGCCGGTACAACAAGAACAACAAGAACAACCTGAACAACAACAACATGAACAACAAGAACATCAACAACCAGAACAACAAGAAGAACAAAAAGAACAAGAACAACAAGATAAACAAGAACAACAAGAACAACAAGAACAACAAGAACAACAAGAACAACAAGAACAACAAGAACAACAAGAGCAACAAGAACAACAAGAACAACAAGAACAACAAGAATAACAAGAACAACAAGAACAACAAGAACAACAAGAACAACAAGAACAACAAGAACAACAAGAACAACAAGGACAACAAGAACAACAAGAACAACAAGAACAACAAGAACAACAAGAACAACAAGAACAACAAGAACAACAACAACAAGAACAACAAGAACAGCAAGAACAACAAGAACAACAAGAACAACAAGAACAACAAGAACATCAAGAACAACAAGAACAACAAGAGCAACAAGAACATCAAGAACAACAAGAACAACAAGAACGACAAGAACAGCCGGTACAACAAGAACAACAAGAACAACCTGAACAACAACAACATGAACAACAAGAACATCAACAACCAGAACAACAAGAAGAACAAAAAGAACAAGAACAACAAGAACAACAAGAACAACAAGAACAACAAGAACAACAAGAACAACAAGAACAACAAGAACAACAAGAACAACAAGAACAACAAGAGCAACAAGAACAACAAGAACAACAAGAACAACAAGAATAACAAGAACAACAAGAACAACAAGAACAACAAGAACAACAAGAACAACAAGAACAACAAGAACAACAAGAACAACAAGGACAACAAGAACAACAAGAACAACAAGAACAACAAGAACAACAAGAACAACAAGAACAACAACAACAAGAACAACAAGAACAGCGAGAACAACAAGAACAACAAGAACAACAAGAACAACAAGAACATCAAGAACAACAAGAACAACAAGAGCAACAAGAACAACAAGAAGAACAAGAACAACCTGAACAACAACAACAAGAACAACAACAAGAACAACAACAACAACAACAACAAGTACAACAAGAACAACAACAACATGAACAACAAGAACATCAACAACCAGAACAACAAGAACAACAACAACAACAAAAACAGGAACAACAACAACAACATCAAGAACAACAACAAGAACAACAAGAACAAGAACAACAAGAACCACAACAACATGAACAACAAGAACATCAACAACCAGAACAACAAGAACAACAAGAAGAACAAGAACAACAAGAACAACAAGAACAACAAGAACAACAAGAACAACAAGATCAATAAGAACAACAAGAACAACAAGAACAACAAGAACAACAAGAACAACAAGAACAACAAGAACAACAAGAACAACAAGAACAACAAGAACAACAAGAACAACAAGAACAACAAGAACAACAAGAACAACAAGAACAACAAGAACAACAAGAACAACAAGAACAACAAGAACAACAAGAACAACAAGAACAACAAGAACAACAAGAACAACAAGAACAACAAGAACAACAAGAACAACAAGAACAACAAGAACAACAAGAACAACAAGAACAACAAGAACAACAAGAACAACAAGAACAACAAGAACAACAAGAACAACAAGAACAACAAGAACAACAAGAACAACAAGAACAACAAGAACAACAAGAACAACAAGAACAACAAGAACAACAAGAACAACAAGAACAACAAGAACAACAAGAACAACAAGAACAACAAGAACAACAAGAACAACAAGAACAACAAGAACAACAAGAGCAACAAGAACAACAAGAACAAGAAGAACAACAAGAACAACAAGAACAACAAGAACAACAAGTACAACAAGAACAACAACAACATGAACAACAAGAACATCAACAACCAGAACAACAAGAACAACAACAACAACAAAAACAGGAACAACAACAACAACATCAAGAACAACAACAAGAACAACAAGAACAAGAACAACAACAACAAGAACAACTAGAACAACAACAACAAAAACAACAAGAACATCAAGAACAGCACGAACAACAAGAACAACAAGAAGAAGAAGAACAACAACAACAAGATCAACAAGAACAACAAGATCAACAAGAACAACAAGAACAACAAGAACAACAAGAACAACAAGAACAACAAGAACAACAAGAACAACAAGAACAACAAGAACAACAAGAACAAGAACAGCAAGAACAACAACAACAAGAACTACATGAACAACAACAACAAGAACGACAAGAACAACATCAACAAGAACAACAAAAACAACAACAACATGAACAACAAGAACAACAAGAACAGCAAGAACAACAAGAACAACAAGAACAACAAGAACAAGAACAGCAAGGACAACAACAACAAGAACTACATGAACGTCAACAACAAGAATAACAAGAACAACAACAACATGTACCACAAGAACATCAACAACCAGAACAACCAGAACAACAAGAACAACAAGAGCAACAAGAGCAACAAGAGCCAGAATAGCAACAAGAACAACAAGAACAACAAGAACAACAAGAACAACAAGAACAGCAAGAACAACAAGAACAACAAGAACAACAAGAACAACAAGAACAACAAGAATAAGGACAGCAAGGTCAACAACAACCGGAACAACCAGAACAACAACAACAAGAACAACAAGAACAACAACAACATGAACAACAAGAACATCAACAACCAGAACAACAAGAACAACAACAACAACAAAAACAGGAACAACAACAACAACATCAAGAACAACAACAAGAACAACAAGAACAAGAACAACAAGAACAACAACAACATGTACAACAAGAACATCAACAACCAGAACAACAAGAACAAGAACAACAAGAACAACAAGAACAACAACAACATGAACCACAAGAACATCAACAGCCAGAACAACCAGAACAACAAGAACAACAAGAGCAACAAGAGCAACAAGAGCAACATGAACAACAAGAACAACAAGAACAACAAGAACAACAAGAACAACAAGAACAACAACAACAGGAACAACAAGAACAACGAGAACAGCAAGAACAACAAGAACAAGAACAGCAAGAGCAACAACAACAAGAACTACATGAACAACAAGAACATCAACAACCAGAGCAACAAGAACAACAACAACAAGAACAACTAGAACAACAACAACAAGAACAACAAGAACAACAAGAACATCAAGAACAACAAGAACAACAAGAACAACAAGAACTACAAGAACAACAAGAACATCAAGAACAACAAGATCTACAAGAACAACAAGAACGACAAGAACAGCCGGTACAACAAGAACAACAAGAACAACCTGAACAACAACAACAAGAACAACAACAAGAACAACAACAAGAACAACAAGAACAACAACAACAACAACAACATGAACAACAAGAACCACTAGAACAAGAACAACAAGAACAACAAGAACAACAAGAACAACAAGAACAACAAGAACAACAAGAGCAACAAGAACAACAAGAACAACAAGATCAACAAGAACAACAAGAACAACAAGAACAACAAGAACAACAACAACAACAACAAGAACAAAAAGAACAAAAAGAACAACAAGAACAACAAGAACAACAAGAACAACAAGAACAACAAGAACAACAAGAACAACAAGAACAACAAAAACAACAAGAACAACAAGAACAACAAGAACAACAAGAACATCAAGAACAACAAGAACAACAAGAGCAACAAGAACAACAAGAACAACAAGAACAACCTGAACAACAACAACAAGAACAACAACAAGAACAACAAGAACAACAACAACAAGTACAACAAGAACAACAAGAACAACAAGAACAACAAGAACAACAAGAACAACAAGTACAACAAGAACAACAACAACATGAACAACAAGAACATCAACAACCAGAACAACAAGAACAACAACAACAACAAAAACAGGAACATCAACAACAACATCAAGAACAACAACAAGAACAACAAGAACAAGAACAACAACAACAGGAACAACTAGAACAACAACAACAAAAACAACAAGAACATCAAGAACAGCACGAACAACAAGAACAACAAGAAGAAGAAGAACAACAACAACAAGATCAACAAGAACAACAAGATCAACAAGAACAACAAGAACAACAAGAACAACAAGAACAACAAGAACAACAAGAACAACAAGAACAACAAGAACAACAAGATCAAGAACAGCAAGAACAACAACAACAAGAACTACATGAACAACAACAACAAGAACGACAAGAACAACATCAACAAGAACAACAAAAACAACAACAACATGAACAACAAGAACAACAAGAACAGCAAGAACAACAAGAACAACAAGAACAACAAGAACAAGAACAGCAAGGACAACAACAACAAGAACTACATGAACGTCAACAACAAGAATAACAAGAACAACAACAACATGTACCACAAGAACATCAACAACCAGAACAACCAGAACAACAAGAACAACAAGAGCAACAAGAGCAACAAGAGCCAGAATAGCAACAAGAACAACAAGAACAACAAGAACAACAAGAACAACAAGAACAACAAGAACAACAAGAACAACAAGAACAACAACAACAAGAACAACAAGAACAACAAGAACAACAAGAACAACAACAACAACAACAAGAACAACAAGTACAAAAAACAAAAAAACAGGAACAACAACAACAACAACAACAATAACAACAACAAGAACAACAAGAACAACAAGAACAACAAGAACAACAAGAACAACAAGAACAACAAGAACAACAAGAACAACAAGAACAACAAGAACAACAAGAACAACAAGAACAACAAGAACAACAAGAACAACAAGAACAACAAGAACAACAAGAATAACAAGAACAACAAGAACAACAAGAACAACAAGAACATCAACAACCAGAGCAACAAGAACAACAACAACAAGAACAACTAGAACAACAACAACACGAACAACAAGAACAACAAGAACAACAAGAGCAACAAGAACAACAAGAACAACAAGATCAACAAGAACAACAAGAACAACAAGAACAACAACAACAACAACAAGAACAAAAAGAACAAAAAGAACAACAAGAACAACAAGAACAACAAGAACAACAAGAACAACAAGAACAACAAGAACAACAAGAACAACAAGAACAACAAGAATAACAAGAACAACAAGAACAACAAGAACAACAAGAACATCAACAACCAGAACAACAAGAACAACAACAAGAACATCAACAACCAGAACAACAAGAACAACAACAAGAACAACTAGAACAAGAACAACAAGAACAACAAGAACAACAAGAACATCAAGAACATCAAGAACAACAAGAACAACAAGAACGACAAGAACAACAACAAGAACAACTAGAACAAGAACAACAAGAACAACAAGAACAACAAGAACAACCTGAACAACAAGAACAACAAGAACAACAAGAACAACAAGAACAACAAGAACAACAAGAACAACAAGAACAACAAGAACAACAAGAACAAAAAACAACAAAAACAGGAACAACAACAACAACAACAACAATAACAACAACAAGAACAACAAGAACAACAAGAACAACAAGAACAACAAGAACAACAAGAACAACAAGAACAACAAGAACAACAAGAACAACAAGAACAACAAGAACAACAAGAATAACAAGAACAACAAGAACAACAAGAACAACAAGAACATCAACAACCAGAACAACAAGAACAACAACAAGAACATCAACAACCAGAACAACAAGAACAACAACAAGAACAACTAGAACAAGAACAACAAGAACAACAAGAACAACAAGAACATCAAGAACATCAAGAACAACAAGAACAACAAGAACGACAAGAACAACAACAAGAACAACAAGAACAACAAGAACAACCTGAACAACAAGAACAACAAGAACAACAAGAACAACAAGAACAACAAGAACAACAAGAACAACAAGAACAACAACAACAAGAACAACAAGAACAACAAGAACAACAAGAACAACAAGAACATCAACAACCAGAACAACAAGAACAACAACAAGAACATCAACAACCAGAACAACAAGAACAACAACAAGAACAACTAGAACAAGAACAACAAGAACAACAAGAACAACAAGAACAACAAGAACAACAAGAACAACAAGAACATCAAGAACAACAAGAACAACAAGAACAACAAGAACAACAAGAACAACAAGAACAACAAGAACAACAAGAACAACAAGGACAACAAGAACAACAAGAACAACAAGAACAACAAGAACAACAAGAACAACAAGAACAACAAGAACAACAAGAACAACAAGGACAACAAGAACAACAAGAACAACAAGAACAACAAGAACAACAAGAACAACAAGAACAACAAGAACAACAAGAACAACAAGAACATCAAGAACAACAAGAACAACAAGAACAACAAGAACAACAAGAACATCAAGAACAACAAGAACAACAAGAACGACAAGAACAGCCGGTACAACAAGAACAACAAGAACAACAACAACAACAACAACAACATGAACAACAAGAACAACAAGAAGAACAAGAACAACAAGAAGAACAAGAACAACAAGAACAACAAGAACAACAAGAACAACAAGAACAACAAGAACAACAAGAACAACAAGAACAACAAGAACAACAAGAACAACAAGAACAACAAGAACAACAAGAACAACAAGAACAGCAAGAACAACAAAATCAACAAGAACAACAAGAACAACAAGAACAGCCGGTACAACAAGAACAACAAGAACAACCTGAACAACAACAACATGAACAACAACAACATCAACAACCAGAACAACAAGAAGAACAAAAAGAACAAGAACAACAAGAACAACAAGAACAACAAGAACAACAAGAACAACAAGAACAACAAGAACAACAAGAACAACAAGAACAACAAGAACAACAAGGACAACAAGAACAACAAGAACAACAAGAACAACAAGAACAACAAGAACAACAAGAACAACAAGAACAACAAGAACAACAAGAACAACAAGGACAACAAGAACAACAAGAACAACAAGAACAACAAGAACAACAAGAACAACAAGAACAACAAGAACAACAACAACAAGAACAACAAGAACAGCAAGAACAACAAGAACAACAAGAACAACAAGAACAACAAGAACAACAAGAACAACAAGAACAACAAGAACAACAAGAACAACAAGAACATCAAGAACAACAAGAACAACAAGAACGACAAGAACAGCCGGTACAACAAGAACAACAAGAACAACAACAACAACAACAACAACATGAACAACAAGAACAACAAGAAGAACAAGAACAACAAGAAGAACAAGAACAACAAGAACAACAAGAACAACAAGAACAACAAGAACAACAAGAACAACAAGAACAACAAGAACAACAAGAACAACAAGAACAACAAGAACAACAAGAACAACAAGAACAACAAGAACAGCAAGAACAACAAAATCAACAAGAACAACAAGAACAACAAGAACAGCCGGTACAACAAGAACAACAAGAACAACCTGAACAACAACAACATGAACAACAAGAACATCAACAACCAGAACAACAAGAAGAACAAAAAGAACAAGAACAACAAGAACAACAAGAACAACAAGAACAACAAGAACAACAAGAACAACAAGAACAACAAGAACAACAAGAACAACAAGAACAACAAGGACAACAAGAACAACAAGAACAACAAGAACAACAAGAACAACAAGAACAACAAGAACAACAAGAACAACAAGAACAACAAGAACAACAAGGACAACAAGAACGACAAGAACAACATCAACAAGAACAACAAAAACAACAACAACATGAACAACAAGAACAACAAGAACAGCAAGAACAACAAGAACAACAAGAACAACAAGAACAAGAACAGCAAGGACAACAACAACAAGAACTACATGAACGTCAACAACAAGAATAACAAGAACAACAACAACATGTACCACAAGAACATCAACAACCAGAACAACCAGAACAACAAGAACAACAAGAGCAACAAGAGCAACAAGAGCCAGAATAGCAACAAGAACAACAAGAACAACAAGAACAACAAGAACAACAAGAACAGCAAGAACAACAAGAACAACAAGAACAACAAGAACAACAAGAACAACAAGAATAAGGACAGCAAGGTCAACAACAACCGGAACAACCAGAACAACAACAACAAGAACAACAAGAACAACAACAACATGAACAACAAGAACATCAACAACCAGAACAACAAGAACAACAACAACAACAAAAACAGGAACAACAACAACAACATCAAGAACAACAACAAGAACAACAAGAACAAGAACAACAAGAACAACAACAACATGTACAACAAGAACATCAACAACCAGAACAACAAGAACAAGAACAACAAGAACAACAAGAACAACAACAACATGAACCACAAGAACATCAACAGCCAGAACAACCAGAACAACAAGAACAACAAGAGCAACAAGAGCAACAAGAGCAACATGAACAACAAGAACAACAAGAACAACAAGAACAACAAGAACAACAAGAACAACAACAACAGGAACAACAAGAACAACGAGAACAGCAAGAACAACAAGAACAAGAACAGCAAGAGCAACAACAACAAGAACTACATGAACAACAAGAACATCAACAACCAGAGCAACAAGAACAACAACAACAAGAACAACTAGAACAACAACAACAAGAACAACAAGAACAACAAGAACATCAAGAACAACAAGAACAACAAGAACAACAAGAACTACAAGAACAACAAGAACATCAAGAACAACAAGATCTACAAGAACAACAAGAACGACAAGAACAGCCGGTACAACAAGAACAACAAGAACAACCTGAACAACAACAACAAGAACAACAACAAGAACAACAACAAGAACAACAAGAACAACAACAACAACAACAACATGAACAACAAGAACCACTAGAACAAGAACAACAAGAACAACAAGAACAACAAGAACAACAAGAACAACAAGAACAACAAGAGCAACAAGAACAACAAGAACAACAAGATCAACAAGAACAACAAGAACAACAAGAACAACAAGAACAACAACAACAACAACAAGAACAAAAAGAACAAAAAGAACAACAAGAACAACAAGAACAACAAGAACAACAAGAACAACAAGAACAACAAGAACAACAAGAACAACAAAAACAACAAGAACAACAAGAACAACAAGAACAACAAGAACATCAAGAACAACAAGAACAACAAGAGCAACAAGAACAACAAGAACAACAAGAACAACCTGAACAACAACAACAAGAACAACAACAAGAACAACAAGAACAACAACAACAAGTACAACAAGAACAACAAGAACAACAAGAACAACAAGAACAACAAGAACAACAAGTACAACAAGAACAACAACAACATGAACAACAAGAACATCAACAACCAGAACAACAAGAACAACAACAACAACAAAAACAGGAACATCAACAACAACATCAAGAACAACAACAAGAACAACAAGAACAAGAACAACAACAACAGGAACAACTAGAACAACAACAACAAAAACAACAAGAACATCAAGAACAGCACGAACAACAAGAACAACAAGAAGAAGAAGAACAACAACAACAAGATCAACAAGAACAACAAGATCAACAAGAACAACAAGAACAACAAGAACAACAAGAACAACAAGAACAACAAGAACAACAAGAACAACAAGAACAACAAGATCAAGAACAGCAAGAACAACAACAACAAGAACTACATGAACAACAACAACAAGAACGACAAGAACAACATCAACAAGAACAACAAAAACAACAACAACATGAACAACAAGAACAACAAGAACAGCAAGAACAACAAGAACAACAAGAACAACAAGAACAAGAACAGCAAGGACAACAACAACAAGAACTACATGAACGTCAACAACAAGAATAACAAGAACAACAACAACATGTACCACAAGAACATCAACAACCAGAACAACCAGAACAACAAGAACAACAAGAGCAACAAGAGCAACAAGAGCCAGAATAGCAACAAGAACAACAAGAACAACAAGAACAACAAGAACAACAAGAACAACAAGAACAACAAGAACAACAAGAACAACAACAACAAGAACAACAAGAACAACAAGAACAACAAGAACAACAACAACAACAACAAGAACAACAAGTACAAAAAACAAAAAAACAGGAACAACAACAACAACAACAACAATAACAACAACAAGAACAACAAGAACAACAAGAACAACAAGAACAACAAGAACAACAAGAACAACAAGAACAACAAGAACAACAAGAACAACAAGAACAACAAGAACAACAAGAACAACAAGAACAACAAGAACAACAAGAACAACAAGAACAACAAGAATAACAAGAACAACAAGAACAACAAGAACAACAAGAACATCAACAACCAGAGCAACAAGAACAACAACAACAAGAACAACTAGAACAACAACAACACGAACAACAAGAACAACAAGAACAACAAGAGCAACAAGAACAACAAGAACAACAAGATCAACAAGAACAACAAGAACAACAAGAACAACAACAACAACAACAAGAACAAAAAGAACA
The DNA here is from genome assembly GCF_051020955.1 of Megalopta genalis. NCBI lineage: Eukaryota > Metazoa > Arthropoda > Insecta > Hymenoptera > Halictidae > Megalopta > Megalopta genalis. The sequence goes on along the minus strand of NW_027476089.1, from coordinate 4,754,997 downwards.
AAAAGAACAACAAGAACAACAAGAACAACAAGAACAACAAGAACAACAAGAACAACAAGAACAACAAGAACAACAAGAACAACAAGAATAACAAGAACAACAAGAACAACAAGAACAACAAGAACATCAACAACCAGAACAACAAGAACAACAACAAGAACATCAACAACCAGAACAACAAGAACAACAACAAGAACAACTAGAACAAGAACAACAAGAACAACAAGAACAACAAGAACATCAAGAACATCAAGAACAACAAGAACAACAAGAACGACAAGAACAACAACAAGAACAACTAGAACAAGAACAACAAGAACAACAAGAACAACAAGAACAACCTGAACAACAAGAACAACAAGAACAACAAGAACAACAAGAACAACAAGAACAACAAGAACAACAAGAACAACAAGAACAACAAGAACAAAAAACAACAAAAACAGGAACAACAACAACAACAACAACAATAACAACAACAAGAACAACAAGAACAACAAGAACAACAAGAACAACAAGAACAACAAGAACAACAAGAACAACAAGAACAACAAGAACAACAAGAACAACAAGAACAACAAGAATAACAAGAACAACAAGAACAACAAGAACAACAAGAACATCAACAACCAGAACAACAAGAACAACAACAAGAACATCAACAACCAGAACAACAAGAACAACAACAAGAACAACTAGAACAAGAACAACAAGAACAACAAGAACAACAAGAACATCAAGAACATCAAGAACAACAAGAACAACAAGAACGACAAGAACAACAACAAGAACAACAAGAACAACAAGAACAACCTGAACAACAAGAACAACAAGAACAACAAGAACAACAAGAACAACAAGAACAACAAGAACAACAAGAACAACAACAACAAGAACAACAAGAACAACAAGAACAACAAGAACAACAAGAACATCAACAACCAGAACAACAAGAACAACAACAAGAACATCAACAACCAGAACAACAAGAACAACAACAAGAACAACTAGAACAAGAACAACAAGAACAACAAGAACAACAAGAACAACAAGAACAACAAGAACAACAAGAACATCAAGAACAACAAGAACAACAAGAACAACAAGAACAACAAGAACAACAAGAACAACAAGAACAACAAGAACAACAAGGACAACAAGAACAACAAGAACAACAAGAACAACAAGAACAACAAGAACAACAAGAACAACAAGAACAACAAGAACAACAAGGACAACAAGAACAACAAGAACAACAAGAACAACAAGAACAACAAGAACAACAAGAACAACAAGAACAACAAGAACAACAAGAACATCAAGAACAACAAGAACAACAAGAACAACAAGAACAACAAGAACATCAAGAACAACAAGAACAACAAGAACGACAAGAACAGCCGGTACAACAAGAACAACAAGAACAACAACAACAACAACAACAACATGAACAACAAGAACAACAAGAAGAACAAGAACAACAAGAAGAACAAGAACAACAAGAACAACAAGAACAACAAGAACAACAAGAACAACAAGAACAACAAGAACAACAAGAACAACAAGAACAACAAGAACAACAAGAACAACAAGAACAACAAGAACAACAAGAACAGCAAGAACAACAAAATCAACAAGAACAACAAGAACAACAAGAACAGCCGGTACAACAAGAACAACAAGAACAACCTGAACAACAACAACATGAACAACAAGAACATCAACAACCAGAACAACAAGAAGAACAAAAAGAACAAGAACAACAAGAACAACAAGAACAACAAGAACAACAAGAACAACAAGAACAACAAGAACAACAAGAACAACAAGAACAACAAGAACAACAAGGACAACAAGAACAACAAGAACAACAAGAACAACAAGAACAACAAGAACAACAAGAACAACAAGAACAACAAGAACAACAAGAACAACAAGGACAACAAGAACAACAAGAACAACAAGAACAACAAGAACAACAAGAACAACAAGAACAACAAGAACAACAACAACAAGAACAACAAGAACAGCAAGAACAACAAGAACAACAAGAACAACAAGAACAACAAGAACATCAAGAACAACAAGAACAACAAGAGCAACAAGAACAACAAGAAGAACAAGAACAACCTGAACAACAACAACAAGAACAACAACAAGAACAACAAGAACAACAACAACAAGTACAACAAGAACAACAACAACATGAACAACAAGAACATCAACAACCAGAACAACAAGAACAACAACAACAACAAAAACAGGAACAACAACAACAACATCAAGAACAACAACAAGAACAACAAGAACAAGAACAACAAGAACCACAACAACATGAACAACAAGAACATCAACAACCAGAACAACAAGAACAACAAGACGAACAAGAACAACAAGAACAACAAGAACAACAAGAACAACAAGAACAACAAGAACAACAAGATCAATAAGAACAACAAGAACAACAAGAACAACAAGAACAACAAGAACAACAAGAACAACAAGAACAACAAGAACAACAAGAACAACAAGAACAACAAGAACAACAAGAACAACAAGAACAACAAGAACAACAAGAACAACAAGAACAACAAGAACAACAAGAACAACAAGAACAACAAGAACAACAATAACAACAAGAACAACAAGAACAACAAGAACAACAAGAACAACAAGAACAACAAGAACAACAAGAACAACAAGAACATCAAGAACAACAAGAACAACAAGAACAAGAACAACAACAACAAGAACTACATGAACAACAACAACAAGAACGACAAGAACAACATCAACAAGAACAACAAAAACAACAACAACATGAACAACAAGAACAACAAGAACAGCAAGAACAAGAAGAACAACAAGAACAACAAGAACAAGGACAGCAAGGACAACAACAACAAGAACTACATGAACGTCAACAACAAGAATAACAAGAACAACAACAACAAGTACAACAAGAACAACAACAACATGAACAACAAGAACATCAACAACCAGAACAACAAGAACAACAACAACAACAAAAACAGGAACAACAACAACAACATCAAGAACAACAACAAGAACAACAAGAACGAGAACAACAACAACAAGAACAACTAGAACAACAACAACAAAAACAACAAGAACATCAAGAACAGCACGAACAACAAGAACAACAAGAAGAAGAAGAACAACAACAACAAGATCAACAAGAACAACAAGAACAACAAGAACAACAAGAACAACAAGAACAAGAACAGCAAGAACAACAACAACAACTACATGAACAACAACAACAAGAACGACAAGAACAACATCAACAAGAACAACAAAAACAACAACAACATGAACAACAAGAACAACAAGAACAGCAAGAACAACAAGAACAACAAGAACAACAAGAACAAGAACAGCAAGGACAACAACAACAAGAACTACATGAACGTCAACAACAAGAATAACAAGAACAACAACAACATGTACCACAAGAACATCAACAACCAGAACAACCAGAACAACAAGAACAACAAGAGCAACAAGAGCCACAATAGCAACAAGAACAACAAGAACAACAAGAACAACAAGAACAACAAGAACAGCAAGAACAACAAGAACAACAAGAACAACAAGAACAACAAGAATAAGGACAGCAAGGTCAACAACAACAAGAACTACATGAACGTCAACAACAAGAATAACAAGAACAACAAAAACATGAACGACAAGAACATCAACAACTGGAACAACCAGAACAACAACAACAAGAACAACAAGAACAACAACAACATGAACAACAAGAACATCAACAACCAGAACAACAAGAACAACAACAACAACAAAAACAGGAACAACAACAACAACATCAAGAACAACAACAAGAACAACAAGAACAAGAACAACAAGAACAACAACAACATGTACAACAAGAACATCAACAACCAGAACAACAAGAACAACAAGAACAAGAACAACAAGAACAACAAGAACAACAAGAACAACAAGAACAACAACAACATGAACCACAAGAACATCAACAGCCAGAACAACCAGAACAACAAGAACAACAAGAGCAACAAGAGCAACAAGAGCAACATGAACAACAAGAACAACAAGAACAACAAGAACAACAAGAACAACAAGAACAACAACAACAGGAACAACAAGAACAACGAGAACAGCAAGAACAACAAGAACAAGAACAGCAAGAGCAACAACAACAAGAACTACATGAACAACAAGAACATCAACAACCAGAGCAACAAGAACAACAACAACAAGAACAACTAGAACAACAACAACAAGAACAACAAGAACAACAAGAACATCAAGAACAACAAGAACAACAAGAACAACAAGAACTACAAGAACAACAAGAACATCAAGAACAACAAGATCTACAAGAACAACAAGAACGACAAGAACAGCCGGTACAACAAGAACAACAAGAACAACCTGAACAACAACAACAAGAACAACAACAAGAACAACAAGAACAACAACAACAACAACAACATGAACAACAAGAACCACTAGAACAAGAACAACAAGAACAACAACAACAACAAGAACAACAAGAACAACAAGAGCAACAAGAACAACAAGAACAACAAGATCAACAAGAACAACAAGAACAACAAGAACAACAAGAACAACAACAACAACAACAAGAACAAAAAGAACAAAAAGAACAACAAGAACAACAAGAACAACAAGAACAACAAGAACAACAAGAACAACAAGAACAACAAGAACAACAAGAACAACAAGAACAACAAAAACAACTAGAACAACAAGAAAAACAAGAACAACAAGAACAACAAGAACAACAAGAACAACAAGAACAACAACAACAAGAACAACAAGAACAACAAGAACAGCAAGAAAAACAAGAACAACAAGAACAACAAGAACAACAAGAACATCAAGAACAACAAGAACAACAAGAGCAACAAGAACAACAAGAACAACAAGAACAACCTGAACAACAACAACAAGAACAACAACAAGAACAACAAGAACAACAACAACAAGTACAACAAGAACAACAACAACATGAACAACAAGAACATCAACAACCAGAACAACAAGAACAACAACAACAACAAAAACAGGAACAACAACAACAACATCAAGAACAACAACAAGAACAACAAGAACAAGAACAACAAGAACCACAACAACATGAACAACAAGAACATCAACAACCAGAACAACAAGAACAACAAGAAGAACAAGAACAACAAGAACAACAAGAACAACAAGATCAATAAGAACAACAAGAACAACAAGAACAACAAGAACAACAAGAACAACAAGAACAACAAGAACAACAAGAACAACAAGAACATCAAGAACAACAAGAACAACAAGAGCAACAAGAACAACAAGAACAACAAGAACAACCTGAACAACAACAACAAGAACAACAACAAGAACAACAACAAGAACAACAAGAACAACAACAACAAGTACAACAAGAACAACAAGAACAACAAGAACAACAAGAACAACAAGAACATCAACAACCAGAACAACAAGAACAACAACAAGAACATCAACAACCAGAACAACAAGAACAACAACAAGAACAACTAGAACAAGAACAACAAGAACAACAAGAACAACAAGAACATCAAGAACAACAAGAACAACAAGAACAACAAGAACTACAAGAACAACAAGAACAACAAGGACGACAAGAACAGCCGGTACAACAAGAACAACAAGAACAACCTGAACAACAAGAACAACAAGAACAACAAGAACAACAAGAACAACAAGAACAACAAGAACAACAAGAACAACAAGAACAACAAGAACAACAAGAACAACAAGAACAACAAGAACAACAAGAACAACAAGAACAACAAGAACAACAAGAACAACAAGAACAACAAGAACAACAACAACAAGAACAACAAGAACAACAAGAACAACAAGAACAACAAGAACAACAAGAACAACAAGAACAACAAGAACAACAAGAAAAACAACAACAAGAACAACAAGAACAACAAGAACAACAAGAACAACAACAACAACAACAAGAACAACAAGTACAAAAAACAACAAAAACAGGAACAACAACAACAACAACAACAACAATAACAACAACAAGAACAACAAGAACAACAAGAACAACAAGAACAACAAGAACAACAAGAACAACAAGAACAACAAGAACAACAAGAACAACAAGAACAACAAGAACAACAAGAACAACAAGAACAACAAGAACAACAAGAACAACAAGAACAACAAGAACAACAAGAATAACAAGAACAACAAGAACAACAAGAACAACAAGAACATCAACAACCAGAACAACAAGAACAACAACAAGAACAACTAGAACAAGAACAACAAGAACAACAAGAACAACAAGAACATCAAGAACAACAAGAACAACAAGAACAACAAGAACAACAAGAACATCAAGAACAACAAGAACAACAAGAACGACAAGAACAGCCGGTACAACAAGAACAACAAGAACAACCTGAACAACAAAAACAACAAGAACAACAAGAACAACAACAACAACAACAACATGAACAACAAGAACAACAAGAAGAACAAGAACAACAAGAACAACAAGAACAACAAGAACAACAAGAACAACAAGAACAACAAGAACAACAAGAACAACAAGAACAACAAGAACAACAAGAACAACAAGAACAACAAGAACAACAAGAACAACAAGAACAACAAGAACAACAAGAACAACAAGAACAACAAGAACAACAAGAACAACAAGAACAACAAGAACAGCCGGTACAACAAGAACAACAAGAACAACCTGAACAACAACAACATGAACAACAAGAACATCAACAACCAGAACAACAAGAAGAACAAAAAGAACAAGAACAACAAGAACAACAAGAACAACAAGAACAACAAGAACAACAAGAACAACAAGAACAACAAGAACAACAAGAACAACAAGAACAACAAGAACAACAAGAACAACAAGAACAACAAGAACAACAAGAACAACAAGAACAACAAGAACAGCCGGTACAACAAGAACAACAAGAACAACCTGAACAACAACAACATGAACAACAAGAACATCAACAACCAGAACAACAAGAAGAACAAAAAGAACAAGAACAACAAGAACAACAAGAACAACAAGAACAACAAGAACAACAAGAACAACAAGAGCAACAAGAACAACAAGAACAACAAGAACAACAAGAACAACAAGAACAACAAGAACAACAAGAACAACAAGAACAACAAGAACAACAAGAACAACAAGAACAACAAGAACAACAAGGACAACAAGAACAACAAGAACAACAAGAACAACAAGAACAACAAGAACAACAAGAACAACAACAACAAGAACAACAAGAACAGCAAGAACAACAAGAGCAACAAGAACAACAAGAACAACAAGATCATCAAGAACAACAAGAACAACAAGAGCAACAAGAACAACAAGAAGAACAAGAACAACCTGAACAACAACAACAAGAACAACGACAAGAACAACAACAACAACAACAACAAGTACAACAAGAACAACAACAACATGAACAACAAGAACATCAACAACCAGAACAACAAGAACAACAACAACAACAAAAACAGGAACAACAACAACAACATCAAGAACAACAACAAGAACAACAAGAACAAGAACAACAAGAACCACAACAACATGAACAACAAGAACATCAACAACCAGAACAACAAGAACAACAAGAAGAACAAGAACAACAAGAACAACAAGAACAACAAGAACAACAAGAACAACAAGATCAATAAGAACAACAAGAACAACAAGAACAACAAGAACAACAAGAACAACAAGAACAACAAGAACAACAAGAACAACAAGAACAACAAGAACAACAAGAACAACAAGAACAACAAGAACAACAAGAACAACAAGAACAACAAGAACAACAAGAACAACAAGAACAACAAGAACAACAAGAACAACAAGAACAACAAGGACAACAAGAACAACAAGAACAACAAGAACAACAAGAACAACAAGAACAACAAGAACAACAACAACAAGAACAACAAGAACAGCAAGAACAACAAGAACAACAAGAACAACAAGAACAACAAGAACATCAAGAACAACAAGAACAACAAGAGCAACAAGAACAACAAGAAGAACAAGAACAACCTGAACAACAACAACAAGAACAACAACAAGAACAACAACAACAACAACAACAAGTACAACAAGAACAACAACAACATGAACAACAAGAACATCAACAACCAGAACAACAAGAACAACAACAACAACAAAAACAGGAACAACAACAACAACATCAAGAACAACAACAAGAACAACAAGAACAAGAACAACAAGAACCACAACAACATGAACAACAAGAACATCAACAACCAGAACAACAAGAACAACAAGAAGAACAAGAACAACAAGAACAACAAGAACAACAAGAGCAACAAGAACAACAAGAAGAACAAGAACAACCTGAACAACAACAACAAGAACAACAACAAGAACAACAACAACAACAACAACAAGTACAACAAGAACAACAACAACATGAACAACAAGAACATCAACAACCAGAACAACAAGAACAACAACAACAACAAAAACAGGAACAACAACAACAACATCAAGAACAACAACAAGAACAACAAGAACAAGAACAACAAGAACCACAACAACATGAACAACAAGAACATCAACAACCAGAACAACAAGAACAACAAGAAGAACAAGAACAACAAGAACAACAAGAACAACAAGAACAACAAGAACAACAAGATCAATAAGAACAACAAGAACAACAAGAACAACAAGAACAACAAGAACAACAAGAACAACAAGAACAACAAGAACAACAAGAACAACAAGAACAACAAGAACAACAAGAACAACAAGAACAACAAGAACAACAAGAACAACAAGAACAACAAGAACAACAAGAACAACAAGAACAACAAGAACAACAAGAACAACAAGGACAACAAGAACAACAAGAACAACAAGAACAACAAGAACAACAAGAACAACAAGAACAACAACAACAAGAACAACAAGAACAGCAAGAACAACAAGAACAACAAGAACAACAAGAACAACAAGAACATCAAGAACAACAAGAACAACAAGAGCAACAAGAACAACAAGAAGAACAAGAACAACCTGAACAACAACAACAAGAACAACAACAAGAACAACAACAACAACAACAACAAGTACAACAAGAACAACAACAACATGAACAACAAGAACATCAACAACCAGAACAACAAGAACAACAACAACAACAAAAACAGGAACAACAACAACAACATCAAGAACAACAACAAGAACAACAAGAACAAGAACAACAAGAACCACAACAACATGAACAACAAGAACATCAACAACCAGAACAACAAGAACAACAAGAAGAACAAGAACAACAAGAACAACAAGAACAACAAGAACAACAAGAACAAGAAGATCAATAAGAACAACAAGAACAACAAGAACAACAAGAACAACAAGAACAACAAGAACAACAAGAACAACAAGAACAACAAGAACAACAAGAACAACAAGAACAACAAGAACAACAAGAACAACAAGAACAACAAGAACAACAAGAACAACAAGAACAACAAGAACAACAAGAACAACAAGAACAACAAGAACAACAAGAACAACAAGAACAACAAGAACAACAAGAACAACAAGAACAACAAGAACAACAAGAACAACAAGAACAACAAGAACAACAAGAACAACAAGAACAACAAGAACAACAAGAACAACAAGAACAACAAGAACAACAAGAACAACAAGAACAACAAGAACAACAAGAACAACAAGAACAACAAGAACAACAAGAACAACAAGAGCAACAAGAACAACAAGAGCAACAAGAACAACAAGAACAACAAGAACAACAAGAACAACAAGAACAACAAGAACAACAAGTACAACAAGAACAACAACAACATGAACAACAAGAACAACAAGAACAACAAGAACAACAAGAACAACAAGAACAACAAGAACAACAAGAGCAACAAGAACAACAAGAGCAACAAGAACAACAAGAACAACAAGAACAACAAGAACAACAAGAACAACAAGAACAACAAGTACAACAAGAACAACAACAACATGAACAACAAGAACATCAACAACCAGAACAACAAGAACAACAACAAAAACAAAAACAGGAACAACAACAACAACATCAAGAACAACAACAAGAACAACAAGAACAAGAACAACAACAACAAGAACAACTAGAACAACAACAACAAAAACAACAAGAACATCAAGAACAGCACGAACAACAAGAACAACAAGAAGAAGAAGAACAACAACAACAAGATCAACAAGAACAACAAGATCAACAAGAACAACAAGAACAACAAGAACAACAAGAACAACAAGAACAACAAGAACAACAAGAACAACAAGAACAACAAGAACAACAAGAACAAGAACAGCAAGAACAACAACAACAAGAACTACATGAACAACAACAACAAGAACGACAAGAACAACATCAACAAGAACAACAAAAACAACAACAACATGAACAACAAGAACAACAAGAACAGCAAGAACAACAAGAACAACAAGAACATCAAGAACAAGAACAGCAAGGACAACAACAACAAGAACTACATGAACGTCAACAACAAGAATAACAAGAACAACAACAACATGTACCACAAGAACATCAACAACCAGAACAACCAGAACAACAAGAACAACAAGAGCAACAAGAGCAACAAGAGCCAGAATAGCAACAAGAACAACAAGAACAACAAGAACAACAAGAACAACAAGAACAGCAAGAACAACAAGAACAACAAGAACAACAAGAACAACAAGAACAACAAGAACAACAAGAATAAGGACAGCAAGGTCAACAACAACAAGAACTACATGAACGTCAACAACAAGAATAACAAGAACAACAACAACATGAACGACAAGAACATCAACAACCGGAACAACCAGAACAACAACAACAAGAACAACAAGAACAACAACAACATGAACAACAAGAACATCAACAACCAGAACAACAAGAACAACAACAACAACAAAAACAGGAACAACAACAACAACATCAAGAACAACAACAAGAACAACAAGAACAAGAACAACAAGAACAACAACAACATGTACAACAAGAACATCAACAACCAGAACAACAAGATCAACAAGAACAACAAGAACAACAAGAACAACAAGAACAACAAGAACAACAAGAACAACAACAACATGAACCACAAGAACATCAACAGCCAGAACAACCAGAACAACAAAAACAACAAGAGCAACAAGAGCAACAAGAGCAACATGAACAACAAGAACAACAAGAACAACAAGAACAACAAGAACAACAAGAACAACAAGAACAACAAGAACAACAAGAACAACAAGAACAACAAGAACATCAAGAACAACAAGAACAACAAGAGCAACAAGAACAACAAGAACAACAAGAACAACCTGAACAACAACAACAAGAACAACAACAAGAACAACAAGAACAACAACAACAAGTACAACAAGAACAACAAGAACAACAAGAACAACAAGAACAACAAGAACATCAACAACCAGAACAACAAGAACAACAACAAGAACATCAACAACCAGAACAACAAGAACAACAACAAGAACAACTAGAACAAGAACAACAAGAACAACAAGAACAACAAGAACATCAAGAACAACAAGAACAACAAGAACAACAAGAACTACAAGAACAACAAGAACAACAAGGACGACAAGAACAGCCGGTACAACAAGAACAACAAGAACAACCTGAACAACAAGAACAACAAGAACAACAAGAACAACAAGAACAACAAGAACAACAAGAACAACAAGAACAACAAGAACAACAAGAACAACAAGAACAACAAGAACAACAAGAACAACAAGAACAACAAGAACAACAAGAACAACAAGAACAACAAGAACAACAAGAACAACAAGAACAACAAGAACAACAACAACAAGAACAACAAGAACAACAAGAACAACAAGAACAACAAGAACAACAAGAACAACAAGAACAACAAGAACAACAAGAACAACAAGAACAACAAGAAAAACAACAACAAGAACAACAAGAACAACAACAACAACAACAAGAACAACAAGTACAAAAAACAACAAAAACAGGAACAACAACAACAACAACAACAATAACAACAACAAGAACAACAAGAACAACAAGAACAACAAGAACAACAAGAACAACAAGAACAACAAGAACAACAAGAACAACAAGAACAACAAGAACAACAAGAACAACAAGAACAACAAGAACAACAAGAACAACAAGAACAACAAGAATAACAAGAACAACAAGAACAACAAGAACAACAAGAACATCAACAACCAGAACAACAAGAACAACAACAAGAACATCAACAACCAGAACAACAAGAACAACAACAAGAACAACTAGAACAAGAACAACAAGAACAACAAGAACAACAAGAACATCAAGAACAACAAGAACAACAAGAACAACAAGAACAACAAGAACATCAAGAACAACAAGAACAACAAGAACGACAAGAACAGCCGGTACAACAAGAACAACAAGAACAACCTGAACAACAAAAACAACAAGAACAACAAGAACAACAACAACAACAACAACATGAACAACAAGAACAACAAGAAGAACAAGAACAACAAGAACAACAAGAACAACAAGAACAACAAGAACAACAAGAACAACAAGAACAACAAGAACAACAAGAACAACAAGAATAACAAGAACAACAAGAACAACAAGAACAACAAGAACAACAAGAACAACAAGAACAACAAGAACAACAAGAACAACAAGAACAACAAGAACAACAAGAACAGCCGGTACAACAAGAACAACAAGAACAACCTGAACAACAACAACATGAACAACAAGAACATCAACAACCAGAACAACAAGAAGAACAAAAAGAACAAGAACAACAAGAACAACAAGAACAACAAGAACAACAAGAACAACAAGAACAACAAGAACAACAAGAACAACAAGAACAACAAGAACAACAAGAATAACAAGAACAACAAGAACAACAAGAACAACAAGAACATCAACAACCAGAACAACAAGAACAACAACAAGAACATCAACAACCAGAACAACAAGAACAACAACAAGAACAACTAGAACAAGAACAACAAGAACAACAAGAACAACAAGAACATCAAGAACAACAAGAACAACAAGAACAACAAGAACAACAAGAACATCAAGAACAACAAGAACAACAAGAACGACAAGAACAGCCGGTACAACAAGAACAACAAGAACAACCTGAACAACAAAAACAACAAGAACAACAAGAACAACAACAACAACAACAACATGAACAACAAGAACAACAAGAAGAACAAGAACAACAAGAACAACAAGAACAACAAGAACAACAAGAACAACAAGAACAACAAGAACAACAAGAACAACAAGAACAACAAGAACAACAAGAACAACAAGAACAGCCGGTACAACAAGAACAACAAGAACAACCTGAACAACAACAACATGAACAACAAGAACATCAACAACCAGAACAACAAGAAGAACAAAAAGAACAAGAACAACAAGAACAACAAGAACAACAAGAACAACAAGAACAACAAGAACAACAAGAACAACAAGAACAACAAGAACAACAAGAACAACAAGAACAACAAGAACAACAAGAACAACAAGAACAGCCGGTACAACAAGAACAACAAGAACAACCTGAACAACAACAACATGAACAACAAGAACATCAACAACCAGAACAACAAGAAGAACAAAAAGAACAAGAACAACAAGAACAACAAGAACAACAAGAACAACAAGAACAACAAGAACAACAAGAGCAACAAGAACAACAAGAACAACAAGAACAACAAGAACAACAAGAACAACAAGAACAACAAGAACAACAAGAACAACAAGAACAACAAGAACAACAAGGACAACAAGAACAACAAGAACAACAAGAACAACAAGAACAACAAGAACAACAAGAACAACAAGAACAACAACAACAAGAACAACAAGAACAGCAAGAACAACAAGAACAACAAGAACAACAAGAACAACAAGATCATCAAGAACAACAAGAACAACAAGAGCAACAAGAACAACAAGAAGAACAAGAACAACCTGAACAACAACAACAAGAACAACAACAAGAACAACAACAAGAACAACAACAACAACAACAACAAGTACAACAAGAACAACAACAACATGAACAACAAGAACATCAACAACCAGAACAACAAGAACAACAACAACAACAAAAACAGGAACAACAACAACAACATCAAGAACAACAACAAGAACAACAAGAACAAGAACAACAAGAACCACAACAACATGAACAACAAGAACATCAACAACCAGAACAACAAGAACAACAAGAAGAACAAGAACAACAAGAACAACAAGAACAACAAGAACAACAAGAACAACAAGAACAACAAGAACAACAAGATCAATAAGAACAACAAGAACAACAAGAACAACAAGAACAACAAGAACAACAAGAACAACAAGAACAACAAGAACAACAAGAACAACAAGAACAACAAGAACAACAAGAACAACAAGAACAACAAGAACAACAAGAACAACAAGAACAACAAGAACAACAAGAGCAACAAGAACAACAAGAACAACAAGTACAACAAGAACAACAACAACATGAACAACAAGAACATCAACAACCAGAACAACAAGAACAACAACAACAACAAAAACAGGAACATCAACAACAACATCAAGAACAACAACAAGAACAACAAGAACAAGAACAACAACAACAGGAACAACTAGAACAACAACAACAAAAACAACAAGAACATCAAGAACAGCACGAACAACAAGAACAACAAGAAGAAGAAGAACAACAACAACAAGATCAACAAGAACAACAAGATCAACAAGAACAACAAGAACAACAAGAACAACAAGAACAACAAGAACAACAAGAACAACAAGAACAACAAGATCAAGAAGAGCAAGAACAACAACAACAAGAACTACATGAACAACAACAACAAGAACGACAAGAACAACATCAACAAGAACAACAAAAACAACAACAACATGAACAACAAGAACAACAAGAACAGCAAGAACAACAAGAACAACAAGAACAACAAGAACAAGAACAGCAAGGACAACAACAACAAGAACTACATGAACGTCAACAACAAGAATAACAAGAACAACAACAACATGTACCACAAGAACATCAACAACCAGAACAACCAGAACAACAAGAACAACAAGAGCAACAAGAGCAACAAGAGCCAGAATAGCAACAAGAACATCAAGAACAACAAGAACAACAAGAACAACAAGAACAACAAGAACAACAAGAACAACAAGAACAACAAGAACAACAACAACAAGAACAACAAGAACAACAAGAACAACAAGAACAACAACAACAACAACAAGAACAACAAGTACAAAAAACAACAAAAACAGGAACAACAACAACAACAACAACAATAACAACAACAAGAACAACAAGAACAACAAGAACAACAAGAGCAACAAGAACAACAAGAACAACAAGAACAACAAGAACAACAAGAACAACAAGAACAACAAGAACAACAAGAACAACAAGAACAACAAGAACAACAAGAACAACAAGAACAACAAGAACAACAAGAACAACAAGAATAACAAGAACAACAAGAACAACAAGAACATCAACAACCAGAGCAACAAGAACAACAACAACAAGAACAACTAGAACAACAACAACACGAACAACAAGAACAACAAGAACAACAAGAGCAACAAGAACAACAAGAACAACAAGATCAACAAGAACAACAAGAACAACAAGAACAACAAGAACAACAACAACAACAACAAGAACAAAAAGAACAAAAAGAACAACAAGAACAACAAGAACAACAAGAACAACAAGAACAACAAGAACAACAAGAACAACAAGAACAACAAGAACAACAAAAACAACAAGAACAACAAGAAAAACAAGAACAACAAGAACAACAAGAACAACAAGAACAACAAGAACAACAACAACAAGAACAACAAGAACAACAAGAACAACAAGAACAACAAGAACAACAAGAACAACAAGAACATCAAGAACAACAAGAACAACAAGAGCAACAAGAACAACAAGAACAACAAGAACAACCTGAACAACAACAACAAGAACAACAACAAGAACAACAAGAACAACAACAACAAGTACAACAAGAACAACAACAACATGAACAACAAGAACATCAACAACCAGAACAACAAGAACAACAACAACAACAAAAACAGGAACAACAACAACAACATCAAGAACAACAACAAGAACAACAAGAACAAGAACAACAAGAACCACAACAACATGAACAACAAGAACATCAACAACCAGAACAACAAGAACAACAAGAAGAACAAGAACAACAAGAACAACAAGAACAACAAGATCAATAAGAACAACAAGAACAACAAGAACAACAAGAACAACAAGAACAACAAGAACAACAAGAACATCAAGAACAACAAGAACAACAAGAGCAACAAGAACAACAAGAACAACAAGAACAACCTGAACAACAACAACAAGAACAACAACAAGAACAACAAGAACAACAACAACAAGTACAACAAGAACAACAACAACATGAACAACAAGAACATCAACAACCAGAACAACAAGAACAACAATAACAACAAAAACAGGAACAACAACAACAACATCAAGAACAACAACAAGAACAACAAGAACAAGAACAACAAGAACCACAAGAACATGAACAACAAGAACATCAACAACCAGAACAACAAGAACAACAAGAACAACAAGAACAACAAGAACAACAAGAACAACAAGAACAACAAGAACAACAAGAACAACAAGAACAACAACAACAAGAACAACTAGAAGAACAAGAACAACAAGAACAACAAGAACAACAAGAACAACAAGAACAACAAGAACAACAAGAACAACAAGAACAACAAGAACAACAAGAACAACAAGAACAACAAGAACAACAAGAACAACAAGAACAACAAGAACAACAAGAACAACAAGAACAACAAGAACAACAAGAACAACAAGAACAACAAGAACAACAAGAACAACAAGAACAACAAGAACAACAAGAACAGCAAGAACAACAAAATCAACAAGAACAACAAAAACAACAAGAACAGCCGGTACAACAAGAACAACAAGAACAACCTGAACAACAACAACATGAACAACAAGAACATCAACAACCAGAACAACAAGAAGAACAAAAAGAACAAGAACAACAAGAACAACAAGAACAACAAGAACAACAAGAACAACAAGAACAACAAGAACAACAAGAACAACAAGAACAACAAGAACAACAAGAACAACAAGAACAACAAGAACAACAAGAACAACAAGAACAACAAGAACAACAAGAACAACAAGAACATCAAGAACAACAAGAACAACAAGAGCAACAAGAACAACAAGAACAACAAGAACAACCTGAACAACAACAACAAGAACAACAACAAGAACAACAAGAACAACAACAACAAGTACAACAAGAACAACAAGAACAACAAGAACAACAAGAACAACAAGAACATCAACAACCAGAACAACAAGAACAACAACAAGAACATCAACAACCAGAACAACAAGAACAACAACAAGAACAACTAGAACAAGAACAACAAGAACAACAAGAACAACAAGAACATCAAGAACAACAAGAACAACAAGAACAACAAGAACTACAAGAACAACAAGAACAACAAGGACGACAAGAACAGCCGGTACAACAAGAACAACAAGAACAACCTGAACAACAAGAACAACAAGAACAACAAGAACAACAAGAACAACAAGAACAACAAGAACAACAAGAACAACAAGAACAACAAGAACAACAAGAACAACAAGAACAACAAGAACAACAAGAACAACAAGAACAACAAGAACAACAAGAACAACAAGAACAACAAGAACAACAAGAACAACAAGAACAACAACAACAAGAACAACAAGAACAACAAGAACAACAAGAACAACAAGAACAACAAGAACAACAAGAACAACAAGAACAACAAGAACAACAAGAACAACAAGAAAAACAACAACAAGAACAACAAGAACAACAACAACAACAACAAGAACAACAAGTACAAAAAACAACAAAAACAGGAACAACAACAACAACAACAACAATAACAACAACAAGAACAACAAGAACAACAAGAACAACAAGAACAACAAGAACAACAAGAACAACAAGAACAACAAGAACAACAAGAACAACAAGAACAACAAGAACAACAAGAACAACAAGAACAACAAGAACAACAAGAACAACAAGAATAACAAGAACAACAAGAACAACAAGAACAACAAGAACATCAACAACCAGAACAACAAGAACAACAACAAGAACATCAACAACCAGAACAACAAGAACAACAACAAGAACAACTAGAACAAGAACAACAAGAACAACAAGAACAACAAGAACATCAAGAACAACAAGAACAACAAGAACAACAAGAACAACAAGAACATCAAGAACAACAAGAACAACAAGAACGACAAGAACAGCCGGTACAACAAGAACAACAAGAACAACCTGAACAACAAAAACAACAAGAACAACAAGAACAACAACAACAACAACAACATGAACAACAAGAACAACAAGAAGAACAAGAACAACAAGAACAACAAGAACAACAAGAACAACAAGAACAACAAGAACAACAAGAACAACAAGAACAACAAGAACAACAAGAATAACAAGAACAACAAGAACAACAAGAACAACAAGAACAACAAGAACAACAAGAACAACAAGAACAACAAGAACAACAAGAACAACAAGAACAACAAGAACAACAAGAACAGCCGGTACAACAAGAACAACAAGAACAACCTGAACAACAACAACATGAACAACAAGAACATCAACAACCAGAACAACAAGAAGAACAAAAAGAACAAGAACAACAAGAACAACAAGAACAACAAGAACAACAAGAACAACAAGAACAACAAGAACAACAAGAACAACAAGAACAACAAGAACAACAAGAATAACAAGAACAACAAGAACAACAAGAACAACAAGAACATCAACAACCAGAACAACAAGAACAACAACAAGAACATCAACAACCAGAACAACAAGAACAACAACAAGAACAACTAGAACAAGAACAACAAGAACAACAAGAACAACAAGAACATCAAGAACAACAAGAACAACAAGAACAACAAGAACAACAAGAACATCAAGAACAACAAGAACAACAAGAACGACAAGAACAGCCGGTACAACAAGAACAACAAGAACAACCTGAACAACAAAAACAACAAGAACAACAAGAACAACAACAACAACAACAACATGAACAACAAGAACAACAAGAAGAACAAGAACAACAAGAACAACAAGAACAACAAGAACAACAAGAACAACAAGAACAACAAGAACAACAAGAACAACAAGAACAACAAGAACAACAAGAACAACAAGAACAGCCGGTACAACAAGAACAACAAGAACAACCTGAACAACAACAACATGAACAACAAGAACATCAACAACCAGAACAACAAGAAGAACAAAAAGAACAAGAACAACAAGAACAACAAGAACAACAAGAACAACAAGAACAACAAGAACAACAAGAACAACAAGAACAACAAGAACAACAAGAACAACAAGAACAACAAGAACAACAAGAACAACAAGAACAGCCGGTACAACAAGAACAACAAGAACAACCTGAACAACAACAACATGAACAACAAGAACAACAAGAACAACAAGAACAACAAGAACAGCCGGTACAACAAGAACAACAAGAACAACCTGAACAACAACAACATGAACAACAAGAACATCAACAACCAGAACAACAAGAAGAACAAAAAGAACAAGAACAACAAGAACAACAAGAACAACAAGAACAACAAGAACAACAAGAACAACAAGAGCAACAAGAACAACAAGAACAACAAGAACAACAAGAACAACAAGAACAACAAGAACAACAAGAACAACAAGAACAACAAGAACAACAAGAACAACAAGGACAACAAGAACAACAAGAACAACAAGAACAACAAGAACAACAAGAACAACAAGAACAACAAGAACAACAACAACAAGAACAACAAGAACAGCAAGAACAACAAGAACAACAAGAACAACAAGAACAACAAGATCATCAAGAACAACAAGAACAACAAGAGCAACAAGAACAACAAGAAGAACAAGAACAACCTGAACAACAACAACAAGAACAACAACAAGAACAACAACAAGAACAACAACAACAACAACAACAAGTACAACAAGAACAACAACAACATGAACAACAAGAACATCAACAACCAGAACAACAAGAACAACAACAACAACAAAAACAGGAACAACAACAACAACATCAAGAACAACAACAAGAACAACAAGAACAAGAACAACAAGAACCACAACAACATGAACAACAAGAACATCAACAACCAGAACAACAAGAACAACAAGAAGAACAAGAACAACAAGAACAACAAGAACAACAAGAACAACAAGAACAACAAGAACAACAAGAACAACAAGATCAATAAGAACAACAAGAACAACAAGAACAACAAGAACAACAAGAACAACAAGAACAACAAGAACAACAAGAACAACAAGAACAACAAGAACAACAAGAACAACAAGAACAACAAGAACAACAAGAACAACAAGAACAACAAGAACAACAAGAACAACAAGAGCAACAAGAACAACAAGAACAACAAGTACAACAAGAACAACAACAACATGAACAACAAGAACATCAACAACCAGAACAACAAGAACAACAACAACAACAAAAACAGGAACATCAACAACAACATCAAGAACAACAACAAGAACAACAAGAACAAGAACAACAACAACAGGAACAACTAGAACAACAACAACAAAAACAACAAGAACATCAAGAACAGCACGAACAACAAGAACAACAAGAAGAAGAAGAACAACAACAACAAGATCAACAAGAACAACAAGATCAACAAGAACAACAAGAACAACAAGAACAACAAGAACAACAAGAACAACAAGAACAACAAGAACAACAAGATCAAGAAGAGCAAGAACAACAACAACAAGAACTACATGAACAACAACAACAAGAACGACAAGAACAACATCAACAAGAACAACAAAAACAACAACAACATGAACAACAAGAACAACAAGAACAGCAAGAACAACAAGAACAACAAGAACAACAAGAACAAGAACAGCAAGGACAACAACAACAAGAACTACATGAACGTCAACAACAAGAATAACAAGAACAACAACAACATGTACCACAAGAACATCAACAACCAGAACAACCAGAACAACAAGAACAACAAGAGCAACAAGAGCAACAAGAGCCAGAATAGCAACAAGAACATCAAGAACAACAAGAACAACAAGAACAACAAGAACAACAAGAACAACAAGAACAACAAGAACAACAAGAACAACAACAACAAGAACAACAAGAACAACAAGAACAACAAGAACAACAACAACAACAACAAGAACAACAAGTACAAAAAACAACAAAAACAGGAACAACAACAACAACAACAACAATAACAACAACAAGAACAACAAGAACAACAAGAACAACAAGAGCAACAAGAACAACAAGAACAACAAGAACAACAAGAACAACAAGAACAACAAGAACAACAAGAACAACAAGAACAACAAGAACAACAAGAACAACAAGAACAACAAGAACAACAAGAACAACAAGAACAACAAGAATAACAAGAACAACAAGAACAACAAGAACATCAACAACCAGAGCAACAAGAACAACAACAACAAGAACAACTAGAACAACAACAACACGAACAACAAGAACAACAAGAACAACAAGAGCAACAAGAACAACAAGAACAACAAGATCAACAAGAACAACAAGAACAACAAGAACAACAAGAACAACAACAACAACAACAAGAACAAAAAGAACAAAAAGAACAACAAGAACAACAAGAACAACAAGAACAACAAGAACAACAAGAACAACAAGAACAACAAGAACAACAAGAACAACAAAAACAACAAGAACAACAAGAAAAACAAGAACAACAAGAACAACAAGAACAACAAGAACAACAAGAACAACAACAACAAGAACAACAAGAACAACAAGAACAACAAGAACAACAAGAACAACAAGAACAACAAGAACATCAAGAACAACAAGAACAACAAGAGCAACAAGAACAACAAGAACAACAAGAACAACCTGAACAACAACAACAAGAACAACAACAAGAACAACAAGAACAACAACAACAAGTACAACAAGAACAACAACAACATGAACAACAAGAACATCAACAACCAGAACAACAAGAACAACAACAACAACAAAAACAGGAACAACAACAACAACATCAAGAACAACAACAAGAACAACAAGAACAAGAACAACAAGAACCACAACAACATGAACAACAAGAACATCAACAACCAGAACAACAAGAACAACAAGAAGAACAAGAACAACAAGAACAACAAGAACAACAAGATCAATAAGAACAACAAGAACAACAAGAACAACAAGAACAACAAGAACAACAAGAACAACAAGAACATCAAGAACAACAAGAACAACAAGAGCAACAAGAACAACAAGAACAACAAGAACAACCTGAACAACAACAACAAGAACAACAACAAGAACAACAAGAACAACAACAACAAGTACAACAAGAACAACAACAACATGAACAACAAGAACATCAACAACCAGAACAACAAGAACAACAATAACAACAAAAACAGGAACAACAACAACAACATCAAGAACAACAACAAGAACAACAAGAACAAGAACAACAAGAACCACAAGAACATGAACAACAAGAACATCAACAACCAGAACAACAAGAACAACAAGAACAACAAGAACAACAAGAACAACAAGAACAACAAGAACAACAAGAACAACAAGAACAACAAGAACAACAACAACAAGAACAACTAGAAGAACAAGAACAACAAGAACAACAAGAACAACAAGAACAACAAGAACAACAAGAACAACAAGAACAACAAGAACAACAAGAACAACAAGAACAACAAGAACAACAAGAACAACAAGAACAACAAGAACAACAAGAACAACAAGAACAACAAGAACAACAAGAACAACAAGAACAACAAGAACAACAAGAACAACAAGAACAACAAGAACAACAAGAACAACAAGAACAACAAGAACAGCAAGAACAACAAAATCAACAAGAACAACAAAAACAACAAGAACAGCCGGTACAACAAGAACAACAAGAACAACCTGAACAACAACAACATGAACAACAAGAACATCAACAACCAGAACAACAAGAAGAACAAAAAGAACAAGAACAACAAGAACAACAAGAACAACAAGAACAACAAGAACAACAAGAACAACAAGAACAACAAGAACAACAAGAACAACAAGAACAACAAGAACAACAAGAACAACAAGAACAACAAGAACAACAAGAACAACAAGAACAACAAGAACAACAAGAACAACAAGAACAACAAGAACAACAAGAACAACAAGGACAACAAGAACAACAAGAACAACAAGAACAACAAGAACAACAAGAACAACAAGAACAACAAGAACAACAAGAACAACAAGGACAACAAGAACAACAAGAACAACAAGAACAACAAGAACAACAAGAACAACAAGAACAACAAGAACAACAACAACAAGAACAACAAGAACAGCAAGAACAACAAGAAAAACAAGAACAACAAGAACAACAAGAACATCAAGAACAACAAGAACAACAAGAGCAACAAGAACAACAAGAAGAACAAGAACAACCTGAACAACAACAACAAGAACAACAACAAGAACAACAAGAACAACAACAACAAGTACAACAAGAACAACAACAACATGAACAACAACAACAAGAACAACAAGAACAACAACAACAAGTACAACAAGAACAACAACAACATGAACAACAAGAACATCAACAACCAGAACAACAAGAACAACAACAACAACAAAAACAGGAACAACAACAACAACATCAAGAACAACAACAAGAACAACAAGAACGAGAACAACAACAACAAGAACAACTAGAACAACAACAACAAAAACAACAAGAACATCAAGAACAGCACGAACAACAAGAACAACAAGAAGAAGAAGAACAACAACAACAAGATCAACAAGAACAACAAGAACAACAAGAACAACAAGAACAACAAGAACAACAAGAACAACAAGAACAAGAACAGCAAGAACAACAACAACAACTACATGAACAACAACAACAAGAACGACAAGAACAACATCAACAAGAACAACAAAAACAACAACAACATGAACAACAAGAACAACAAGAACAGCAAGAACAACAAGAACAACAAGAACAACAAGAACAAGAACAGCAAGGACAACAACAACAAGAACTACATGAACGTCAACAACAAGAATAACAAGAACAACAACAACATGTACCACAAGAACATCAACAACCAGAACAACCAGAACAACAAGAACAACAAGAGCAACAAGAGCCACAATAGCAACAAGAACAACAAGAACAACAAGAACAACAAGAACAACAAGAACAGCAAGAACAACAAGAACAACAAGAACAACAAGAACAACAAGAACAACAAGAATAAGGACAGCAAGGTCAACAACAACAAGAACTACATGAACGTCAACAACAAGAATAACAAGAACAACAACAACATGAACGACAACAACATCAACAACCGGAACAACCAGAACAACAACAACAAGAACAACAAGAACAACAACAACATGAACAACAAGAACATCAACAACCAGAACAACAAGAACAACAACAACAACAAAAACAGGAACAACAACAACAACATCAAGAACAACAACAAGAACAACAAGAACAAGAACAACAAGAACAACAACAACATGTACAACAAGAACATCAACAACCAGAACAACAAGAACAACAAGAACAACAAGAACAACAAGAACAAGAACAACAAGAACAACAAGAACAACAAGAACAACAAGAACAACAACAACATGAACCACAAGAACATCAACAGCCAGAACAACCAGAACAACAAGAACAACAAGAGCAACAAGAGCAACAAGAGCAACATGAACAACAAGAACAACAAGAACAACAAGAACAACAAGAACAACAAGAACAACAACAACAGGAACAACAAGAACAACGAGAACAGCAAGAACAACAAGAACAAGAACAGCAAGAGCAACAACAACAAGAACTACATGAACAACAAGAACATCAACAACCAGAGCAACAAGAACAACAACAACAAGAACAACTAGAACAACAACAACAAGAACAACAAGAACAACAAGAACATCAAGAACAACAAGAACAACAAGAACAACAAGAACTACAAGAACAACAAGAACATCAAGAACAACAAGATCTACAAGAACAACAAGAACGACAAGAACAGCCGGTACAACAAGAACAACAAGAACAACCTGAACAACAACAACAAGAACAACAACAAGAACAACAACAAGAACAACAAGAACAACAACAACAACAACAACATGAACAACAAGAACCACTAGAACAAGAACAACAAGAACAACAAGAGCAACAAGAACAACAAGAACAACAAGAACAACCTGAACAACAACAACAAGAACAACAACAAGAACAACAAGAACAACAACAACAAGTACAACAAGAACAACAACAACATGAACAACAAGAACATCAACAACCAGAACAACAAGAAGAACAAAAAGAACAAGAACAACAAGAACAACAATAACAACAAGAACAACAAGAACAACAAGAACAACAAGAGCAACAAGAACAACAAGAACAACAAGAACAACAAGAACAACAAGAACAACAAGAACAACAAGAACAACAAGAACAACAAGAACAACAAGAACAACAAGAACAACAAGAACAACAAGAACAACAAGAACAACAAGAACAACAAGAACAACAAGAACAACAAGAACAACAAGAACAACAAGAACAACAACAACAAGAACAACAAGAACAGCAAGAACAACAAGAACAACAAGAACAACAAGAACAACAAGATCATCAAGAACAACAAGAACAACAAGAGCAACAAGAACAACAAGAAGAACAAGAACAACCTGAACAACAACAACAAGAACAACAACAAGAACAACAACAACAACAACAACAAGTACAACAAGAACAACAACAACATGAACAACAAGAACATCAACAACCAGAACAACAAGAACAACAACAACAACAAAAACAGGAACAACAACAACAACATCAAGAACAACAACAAGAACAACAAGAACAAGAACAACAAGAACCACAACAACATGAACAACAAGAACATCAACAACCAGAACAACAAGAACAACAAGAAGAACAAGAACAACAAGAACAACAAGAACAGCAAGAACAACAAGAACAACAAGATCAATAAGAACAACAAGAACAACAAGAACAACAAGAACAACAAGAACAACAAGAACAACAAGAACAACAAGAACAACAAGAACAACAAGAACAACAAGAACAACAAGAACAACAAGAACAACAAGAACAACAAGAACAACAAGAACAACAAGAACAACAAGAACAACAAGAACAACAAGAACAACAAGAACAACAAGAACAACAAGAACAACAAGAGCAACAAGAGCAACAAGAACAACAAGAACAACAAGAACAACAAGAACAACAAGAACAACAAGAACAACAAGAACAACAAGAACAACAAGAACAACAAGAACAACAAGAACAACAAGATCAAGAACAGCAAGAACAACAACAACAAGAACTACATGAACAACAACAACAAGAACGACAAGAACAACATCAACAAGAACAACAAAAACAACAACAACATGAACAACAAGAACAACAAGAACAGCAAGAACAACAAGAACAACAAGAACAACAAGAACAAGAACAGCAAGGACAACAACAACAAGAACTACATGAACGTCAACAACAAGAATAACAAGAACAACAACAACATGTACCACAAGAACATCAACAACCAGAACAACCAGAACAACAAGAACAACAAGAGCAACAAGAGCAACAAGAGCCAGAATAGCAACAAGACCAACAAGAACAACAGGAACAACAAGAACAACAAGAACAACAAGAACAACAAGAACAACAAGAACAACAAGAACAACAACAACAAGAACAACAAGAACAACAAGAACAACAACAACAACAACAAGAACAACAAGTACAAAAAACAACAAAAACAGGAACAACAACAACAACAACAACAATAACAACAACAAGAACAACAAGAACAACAAGAACAACAAGAACAACAAGAACAACAAGAACAACAAGAACAACAAGAACAACAAGAACAACAAGAACAACAAGAACAACAAGAACAACAAGAACAACAAGAACAACAAGAACAACAAGAACAACAAGAACAACAAGAACAACAAGAACAACAAGAACAACAAGAATAACAAGAACAACAAGAACAACAAGAACAACAAGAACATCAACAACCAGAGCAACAAGAACAACAACAACAAGAACAACTAGAACAACAACAACACGAACAACAAGAACAACAAGAACAACAAGAGCAACAAGAACAACAAGAACAACAAGATCAACAAGAACAACAAGAACAACAAGAACAACAAGAACAACAACAACAACAACAAGAACAAAAAGAACAAAAAGAACAACAAGAACAACAAGAACAACAAGAACAACAAGAACAACAAGAACAACAAGAACAACAAGAACAACAACAACAACAAGAACAACAAGAACAACAAAAACAACAAGAACAACAAGAAAAACAAGAACAACAAGAACAACAAGAACAACAAGAACAACAAGAACAACAAGAACAACAACAACAAGAACAACAAGAACAACCTGAACAACAACAACATGAACAACAAGAACATCAACAACCAGAACAACAAGAAGAACAAAAAGAACAAGAACAACAAGAACAACAAGAACAACAAGAACAACAAGAACAACAAGAACAACAACAACAACATGAACAACAAGAACATCAACAACCAGAACAACAAGAAGAACAAAAAGAACAAGAACAACAAGAACAACAATAACAACAAGAACAACAAGAACAACAAGAACAACAAGAGCAACAAGAACAACAAGAACAACAAGAACAACAAGAACAACAAGAACAACAAGAACAACAAGAACAACAAGAACAACAAGAACAACAAGAACAACAAGAACAACAAGAACAACAAGAACAACAAGAACAACAAGAACAACAAGAACAACAAGAACAACAAGAACAACAAGAACAACAAGAACAACAAGAACAACAACAACAAGAACAACAAGAACAGCAAGAACAACAAGAACAACAAGAACAACAAGAACAACAAGATCATCAAGAACAACAAGAACAACAAGAGCAACAAGAACAACAAGAAGAACAAGAACAACCTGAACAACAACAACAAGAACAACAACAAGAACAACAACAACAACAACAACAAGTACAACAAGAACAACAACAACATGAACAACGAGAACATCAACAACC
The DNA here is from genome assembly GCF_051020955.1 of Megalopta genalis. Lineage (NCBI taxonomy): Eukaryota > Metazoa > Arthropoda > Insecta > Hymenoptera > Halictidae > Megalopta > Megalopta genalis. Next base: position 4,726,403 of record NW_027476089.1, on the reverse strand, counting down.
AGAACAACAAGAACAACAACAACAACAAAAACAGGAACAACAACAACAACATCAAGAACAACAACAAGAACAACAAGAACAAGAACAACAAGAACCACAACAACATGAACAACAAGAACATCAACAACCAGAACAACAAGAACAACAAGAAGAACAAGAACAACAAGAACAACAAGAACAACAAGAACAACAAGAACAACAAGATCAATAAGAACAACAAGAACAACAAGAACAACAAGAACAACAAGAACAACAAGAACAACAAGAACAACAAGAACAACAAGAACAACAAGAACAACAAGAACAACAAGAACAACAAGAACAACAAGAACAACAAGAACAACAAGAACAACAAGAACAACAAGAACAACAAGAACAACAAGAACAACAAGAACAACAAGAACAACAAGAACAACAAGAACAACAAGAACAACAAGAACAACAAGAGCAACAAGAGCAACAAGAACAACAAGAACAACAAGAACAACAAGAACAACAAGAACAACAAGAACAACAAGAACAACAAGAACAACAAGAACAACAAGAACAACAAGAACAACAAGATCAAGAACAGCAAGAACAACAACAACAAGAACTACATGAACAACAACAACAAGAACGACAAGAACAACATCAACAAGAACAACAAAAACAACAACAACATGAACAACAAGAACAACAAGAACAGCAAGAACAACAAGAACAACAAGAACAACAAGAACAAGAACAGCAAGGACAACAACAACAAGAACTACATGAACGTCAACAACAAGAATAACAAGAACAACAACAACATGTACCACAAGAACATCAACAACCAGAACAACCAGAACAACAAGAACAACAAGAGCAACAAGAGCAACAAGAGCCAGAATAGCAACAAGAACAACAAGAACAACAGGAACAACAAGAACAACAAGAACAACAAGAACAACAAGAACAACAAGAACAACAAGAACAACAACAACAAGAACAACAAGAACAACAAGAACAACAAGTACAAAAAACAACAAAAACAGGAACAACAACAACAACAACAACAATAACAACAACAAGAACAACAAGAACAACAAGAACAACAAGAACAACAAGAACAACAAGAACAACAAGAACAACAAGAACAACAAGAACAACAAGAACAACAAGAACAACAAGAACAACAAGAACAACAAGAACAACAAGAACAACAAGAACAACAAGAACAACAAGAACAACAAGAATAACAAGAACAACAAGAACAACAAGAACAACAAGAACATCAACAACCAGAGCAACAAGAACAACAACAACAAGAACAACTAGAACAACAACAACACGAACAACAAGAACAACAAGAACAACAAGAGCAACAAGAACAACAAGAACAACAAGATCAACAAGAACAACAAGAACAACAAGAACAACAAGAACAACAACAACAACAACAAGAACAAAAAGAACAAAAAGAACAACAAGAACAACAAGAACAACAAGAACAACAAGAACAACAAGAACAACAAGAACAACAACAACAACAAGAACAACAAGAACAACAAAAACAACAAGAACAACAAGAAAAACAAGAACAACAAGAACAACAAGAACAACAAGAACAACAAGAACAACAAGAACATCAACAACCAGAACAACAAGAACAACAAGAAGAACAAGAACAACAAGAACAACAAGAACAACAAGAACAACAAGAACAACAAGAACAACAAGAACATCAAGAACAACAAGAACAACAAGAACAAGAACAACAACAACAAGAACTACATGAACAACAACAACAAGAACGACAAGAACAACATCAACAAGAACAACAAGAACAACAAGAACAACAAGAAAAACAAGAACAACAAGAACAACAAGAACAACAAGAACAACAAGAACAACAAGAACAACAAGAACAACAAGAACAACAAGAACAACAAGAATAACAAGAACAACAAGAACAACAAGAACAACAAGAACAACAAGAACATCAACAACCAGAACAACAAGAACAACAACAAGAACATCAACAACCAGAACAACAAGAACAACAACAAGCACAACTAGAACAAGAACAACAAGAACAACAAGAACAACAAGAACAACAAGAACAACAAGAACAACAAGAACATCAAGAACAACAAGAACAACAAGAACAACAAGAACAACAAGAACATCAAGAACAACAAGAACAACAAGAACGACAAGAACAGCCGGTACAACAAGAACAACAAGAACAACAACAACAACAACAACATGAACAACAAGAACAACAAGAAGAACAAGAACAACAAGAAGAACAAGAACAACAAGAACAACAAGAACAACAAGAACAACAAGAACAACAAGAACAACAAGAACAACAAGAACAACAAGAACAACAAGAACAACAAGAACAACAAGAACAACAAGAACAACAAGAACAACAAGAACAGCAAGAACAACAAGAACAACAAGAACAACCTGAAGAACAACAACAAGAACAACAACAAGAACAACAAGAACAACAACAACAAGTACAACAAGAACAACAACAACATGAACAACAAGAACATCAACAGCCAGAACAACAAGAACAACAACAACAACAAAAACAGGAACAACAACAACAACATCAAGAACAACAACAAGAACAACAAGAACAGCCGGTACAACAAGAACAACAAGAACAACCTGAACAACAACAACATGAACAACAAGAACATCAACAACCAGAACAACAAGAAGAACAAAAAGAACAAGAACAACAAGAACAACAAGAACAACAAGAACAACAAGAACAACAAGAACAACAAGAACAACAAGAACAACAAGAACAACAAGAACAACAAGAACAACAAGAACAACAAGAACAACAAGAACAACAAGGACAACAAGAACAACAAGAACAACAAGAACAACAAGAACAACAAGAACAACAAGAACAACAAGAACAACAACAACAAGAACAACAAGAACAGCAAGAACAACAAGAACAACAAGAACAACAAGAACAACAAGAACAACAAGAACATCAAGAACAACAAGAACAACAAGAACAACAAGAACAACAAGAACATCAAGAACAACAAGAACAACAAGAACGACAAGAACAGCCGGTACAACAAGAACAACAAGAACAACAAGAACAACAAGAACATGAACAACAAGAACAACAAGAAGAACAAGAACAACAAGAAGAACAAGAACAACAAGAACAACAAGAACAACAAGAACAACAAGAACAACAAGAACAACAAGAACAACAAGAACAACAAGAACAACAAGAACAACAAGAACAACAAGAACAACAAGAACAACAAGAACAGCAAGAACAACAAAATCAACAAGAACAACAAGAACAACAAGAACAGCCGGTACAACAAGAACAACAAGAACAACCTGAACAACAACAACATGAACAACAAGAACATCAACAACCAGAACAACAAGAAGAACAAAAAGAACAAGAACAACAAGAACAACAAGAACAACAAGAACAACAAGAACAACAAGAACAACAAGAACAACAAGAACAACAAGAACAACAAGAACAACAAGAACAACAAGAACAACAAGAACAACAAGAACAACAAGAACAACAAGGACAACAAGAACAACAAGAACAACAAGAACAACAAGAACAACAAGAACAACAAGAACAACAAGAACAACAACAACAAGAACAACAAGAACAGCAAGAACAACAAGAACAACAAGAACAACAAGAACAACAAGAACATCAAGAACAACAAGAACAACAAGAGCAACAAGAACAACAAGAAGAACAAGAACAACCTGAACAACAACAACAAGAACAACAACAAGAACAACAAGAACAACAACAACAAGTACAACAAGAACAACAACAACATGAACAACAAGAACATCAACAACCAGAACAACAAGAACAACAACAACAACAAAAACAGGAACAACAACAACAACATCAAGAACAACAACAAGAACAACAAGAACAAGAACAACAAGAACCACAACAACATGAACAACAAGAACATCAACAACCAGAACAATAAGAACAACAAGACGAACAAGAACAACAAGAACAACAAGAACAACAAGAACAACAAGATCAATAAGAACAACAAGAACAACAAGAACAACAAGAACAACAAGAACAACAAGAACAACAAGAACAACAAGAACAACAAGAACAACAAGAACAACAAGAACAACAAGAACAACAAGAACAACAAGAACAACAAGAACAACAAGAACAACAAGAACAACAAGAACAACAAGAACAACAAGAACAACAAGAATAACAAGAACAACAAGAACAACAAGAACAACAAGAACATCAACAACCAGAACAACAAGAACAACAACAAGAACATCAACAACCAGAACAACAAGAACAACAACAAGCACAACTAGAACAAGAACAACAAGAACAACAAGAACAACAAGAACAACAAGAACAACAAGAACAACAAGAACAACAAGAACATCAAGAACAACAAGAACAACAAGAACAACAAGAACAACAAGAACATCAAGAACAACAAGAACAACAAGAACGACAAGAACAGCCGGTACAACAAGAACAACAAGAACAACAAGAACAACAAGAACATGAACAACAAGAACAACAAGAAGAACAAGAACAACAAGAAGAACAAGAACAACAAGAACAACAAGAACAACAAGAACAACAAGAACAACAAGAACAACAAGAACAACAAGAACAACAAGAACAACAAGAACAACAAGAACAACAAGAACAACAAGAACAACAAGAACAACAAGAACAGCAAGAACAACAAAATCAACAAGAACAACAAGAACAACAAGAACAGCCGGTACAACAAGAACAACAAGAACAACCTGAACAACAACAACATGAACAACAAGAACATCAACAACCAGAACAACAAGAAGAACAAAAAGAACAAGAACAACAAGAACAACAAGAACAACAAGAACAACAAGAACAACAAGAACAACAAGAACAACAAGAACAACAAGAACAACAAGAACAACAAGAACAACAAGAACAACAAGAACAACAAGAACAACAAGGACAACAAGAACAACAAGAACAACAAGAACAACAAGAACAACAAGAACAACAAGAACAACAAGAACAACAAGAACAACAAGGACAACAAGAACAACAAGAACAACAAGAACAACAAGAACAACAAGAACAACAAGAACAACAAGAACAACAACAACAAGAACAACAAGAACAGCAAGAACAACAAGAACAACAAGAACAACAAGAACAACAAGAACATCAAGAACAACAAGAACAACAAGAGCAACAAGAACAACAAGAAGAACAAGAACAACCTGAACAACAACAACAAGAACAACAAGAACAACAACAACAAGTACAACAAGAACAACAACAACATGAACAACAAGAACATCAACAACCAGAACAACAAGAACAACAACAACAACAAAAACAGGAACAACAACAACAACATCAAGAACAACAACAAGAACAACAAGAACAAGAACAACAAGAACCACAACAACATGAACAACAAGAACATCAACAACCAGAACAATAAGAACAACAAGACGAACAAGAACAACAAGAACAACAAGAAGAACAAGAACAACAAGATCAATAAGAACAACAAGAACAACAAGAACAACAAGAACAACAAGAACAACAAGAACAACAAGAACAACAAGAACAACAAGAACAACAAGAACAACAAGAACAACAAGAACAACAAGAACAACAAGAACAACAAGAACAACAAGAACAACAAGAACAACAAGAACAACAAGAACAACAAGAACAACAAGAACAACAAGAACAACAAGAACAACAAGAACAACAAGAACAACAAGAACAACAATAACAACAAGAACAACAAGAACAACAAGAACAACAAGAACAACAAGAACAACAAGAACAACAAGAACAACAAGAACAACAAGAACATCAAGAACAACAAGAACAACAAGAACAAGAACAACAACAACAAGAACTACATGAACAACAACAACAAGAACGACAAGAACAACATCAACAAGAACAACAAAAACAACAACAACATGAACAACAAGAACAACAAGAACAGCAAGAACAAGAAGAACAACAAGAACAACAAGAACAAGGACAGCAAGGACAACAACAACAAGAACTACATGAACGTCAACAACAAGAATAACAAGAACAACAACAACAAGTACAACAAGAACAACAACAACATGAACAACAAGAACATCAACAACCAGAACAACAAGAACAACAACAACAACAAAAACAGGAACAACAACAACAACATCAAGAACAACAACAAGAACAACAAGAACGAGAACAACAACAACAACAACAACTAGAACAACAACAACAAAAACAACAAGAACATCAAGAACAGCACGAACAACAAGAACAACAAGAAGAAGAAGAACAACAACAACAAGATCAACAAGAACAACAAGAACAACAAGAACAACAAGAACAACAAGAACAAGAACAGCAAGAACAACAACAACAAGAACTACATGAACAACAACAACAAGAACGACAAGAACAACATCAACAAGAACAACAAAAACAACAACAACATGAACAACAAGAACAACAAGAACAGCAAGAACAACAAGAACAACAAGAACAACAAGAACAAGAACAGCAAGGACAACAACAACAAGAACTACATGAACGTCAACAACAAGAATAACAAGAACAACAACAACATGTACCACAAGAACATCAACAACCAGAACAACCAGAACAACAAGAACAACAAGAGCAACAAGAGCCACAATAGCAACAAGAACAACAAGAACAACAAGAACAACAAGAACAACAAGAACAGCAAGAACAACAAGAACAACAAGAACAACAAGAACAACAAGAACAACAAGAATAAGGACAGCAAGGTCAACAACAACAAGAACTACATGAACGTCAACAACAAGAATAACAAGAACAACAACAACATGTACAACAAGAACATCAACAACCAGAACAACAAGAACAACAAGAACAACAAGAACAACAAGAACAACAAGAACAACAAGATCAATAAGAACAACAAGAACAACAGGAACAACAAGAACAACAAGAACAACCAGAACAACAAGAACAACAAGAACAACAAGAACAACAAGAACAACAAGAACAACAAGAACAACAAGAACAACAACAACCAGAACAACCAGAACAACAAGAACAACAAGAACAGCCGGTACAACAAGAACAACAAGAACAACCTGAACAACAAGAACAACAAGAACAACAAGAACAACAAGAACAACAAGAACAACAAGAACAACAAGAACAAGAACAACAAGAACAACAAGAACAACAAGAACAACAACAACAAGAACAACAAGAACAACAAGAACAACAAGAACAACAAGAACAACAACAACAACAACAAGAACAACAAGTACAAAAAACAACAAAAACAGGAACAACAACAACAACAACAACAACAAGAACAACAAGAACAACAAGAACAACAAGAACAACAAGAACAACAAGAACAACAAGAACAACAAGAACAACAAGAACAACAAGAACAACAAGAACAACAAGAACAACAAGAACAACAAGAACAACAAGAACAACAAGAACAACAAGAACAACAAGAACAACAAGAATAACAAGAACAACAAGAACAACAAGAACAACAAGAACATCAACAACCAGAACAACAAGAACAACAACAAGAACATCAACAACTAGAACAACAAGAACAACAACAAGAACAACTAGAACAAGAACAACAAGAACAACAAGAACAACAAGAACATCAAGAACAACAAGAACAACAAGAACAACAAGAACATCAAGAACAACAAGAACAACAAGAACGACAAGAACAGCCGGTACAACAAGAACAACAAGAACAACCTGAACAACAAAAACAACAAGAACAACAAGAACAACAACAACAACAACAACATGAACAACAAGAACAACAAGAAGAACAAGAACAACAAGAAGAACAAGAACAACAAGAACAACAAGAACAACAAGAACAACAAGAAGAACAAGAACAACAAGAACAACAAGAACAACAAGAACAACAAGAACAACAAGAACAACAAGAACAACAAGAACAACAAGAACAACAAGAACAACAAGAACAACAAGAACAACAAGAACAACAAGAACAACAAGAACAACAAGAACAACAAGAACAACAAGAACAACAAGAACAACAAGAACAACAAGAACAACAAGAACAACAAGAACAACAAGAACAACAAGAACAACAAGAACAACAAGAACAACAAGAACAACAAGAACAACAAGAACAGCCGGTACAACAAGAACAACAAGAACAACCTGAACAACAACAACATGAACAACAAGAACATCAACAACAAGAACAACAAGAACAACAAGAACAACAAGAACAACAAGAACAACAAGAACAACAAGAACAACAAGAACAACAAGGACAACAAGAACAACAAGAACAACAAGAACAACAAGAACAACAAGAACAACAAGAACAACAAGAACAACAACAACAAGAACAACAAGAACAGCAAGAACAACAAGAACAACAAGAACAACAAGATCAACAAGAACATCAAGAACAACAAGAACAGCCGGTACAACAAGAACAACAAGAACAACCTGAACAACAACAACATGAACAACAAGAACATCAACAACCAGAACAACAAGAAGAACAAAAAGAACAAGAACAACAAGAACAACAAGAACAACAAGAACAACAAGAACAACAAGAACAACAAGAACAACAAGAACAACAAGAACAACAAGAACAACAAGAACAACAAGAACAACAAGAACAACAAGAACAACAAGAACAACAAGAACAACAAGAACAACAAGAACAACAAGAACAACAAGAACGACAAGAACAGCCGGTACAACAAGAACAACAAGAACAACCTGAACAACAAAAACAACAAGAACAACAAGAACAACAACAACAACAACAACATGAACAACAAGAACAACAAGAAGAACAAGAACAACAAGAACAACAAGAACAACAAGAACAACAAGAACAACAAGAACAACAAGAACAACAAGAACAACAAGAACAACAAGAACAACAAGAACAACAAGAACAACAAGAACAACAAGAACAACAAGAACAACAAGAACAACAAGAACAACAAGAACAACAAGAACAACAAGAACAACAAGAACAGCCGGTACAACAAGAACAACAAGAACAACCTGAACAACAACAACATGAACAACAAGAACATCAACAACCAGAACAACAAGAAGAACAAAAAGAACAAGAACAACAAGAACAACAAGAACAACAAGAACAACAAGAACAACAAGAACAACAAGAACAACAAGAACAACAAGAACAACAAGAACAACAAGAACAACAAGAACAACAAGAACAACAAGAACAACAAGAACAACAAGAACAACAAGAACAACAAGAACAACAAGAACAACAAGAACAACAAGAACAACAAGAACAGCCGGTACAACAAGAACAACAAGAACAACCTGAACAACAACAACATGAACAACAACAACATCAACAACCAGAACAACAAGAAGAACAAAAAGAACAAGAACAACAAGAACAACAATAACAACAAGAACAACAAGAACAACAAGAACAACAAGAGCAACAAGAACAACAAGAACAACAAGAACAACAAGAACAACAAGAACAACAAGAACAACAAGAACAACAAGAACAACAAGAACAACAATAACAACAAGAACAACAAGAACAACAAGGACAACAAGAACAACAAGAACAACAAGAACAACAAGAACAACAAAAACAACAAGAACAACAAGAACAACAACAACAAGAACAACAAGAACAGCAAGAACAACAAGAACAACAAGAACAACAAGAACAACAAGAACGACAAGAACAGCCGGTACAACAAGAACAACAAGAACAACCTGAACAACAAAAACAACAAGATCAACAAGAACAACAACAACAACAACAACATGAACAACAAGAACAACAAGAAGAACAAGAACAACAAGAACAACAAGAACAACAAGAACAACAAGAACAACAAGAACAACAAGAACAACAAGAACAACAAGAACAACAAGAACAACAAGAACAACAAGAACAACAAGAACAACAAGAACAACAAGAACAACAAGAACAACAAGAACAACAAGAACAACAAGAACAACAAGAACAACAAGAACAGCCGGTACAACAAGAACAACAAGAACAACCTGAACAACAACAACATGAACAACAAGAACATCAACAACCAGAACAACAAGAAGAACAAAAAGAACAAGAACAACAAGAACAACAAGAACAACAAGAACAACAAGAACAACAAGAACAACAAGAACAACAAGAACAACAAGAACAACAAGAACAACAAGAACAACAAGAACAACAAGAACAACAAGAACAACAAGAACAACAAGAACAACAAGAACAACAAGAACAACAAGAACAACAAGAACAACAAGAACAACAAGAACAGCCGGTACAACAAGAACAACAAGAACAACCTGAACAACAAGAACAACAAGAACAACAAGAACAACAAGAACAACAAGAACAACAAGAACAACAAGAACAACAAGAACAGCCGGTACAACAAGAACAACAAGAACAACCTGAACAACAACAACATGAACAACAAGAACATCAACAACCAGAACAACAAGAAGAACAAAAAGAACAAGAACAACAAGAACAACAAGAACAACAAGAACAACAAGAACAACAAGAACAGCAAGAACAACAAGAACAACAAGAACAACAAGAACAACAAGAACAACAAGAACAACAAGAACAACAAGAACAACAAGAACAACAAGAACAACAAGAACAACAAGAACAACAAGAACAGCCGGTACAACAAGAACAACAAGAACAACCTGAACAACAACAACATGAACAACAAGAACATCAACAACCAGAACAACAAGAAGAACAAAAAGAACAAGAACAACAAGAACAACAAGAACAACAAGAACAACAAGAACAACAAGAACAACAAGAACAACAAGAACAACAAGAACAACAAGAACAACAAGAACAACAAGAACAACAAGAACAACAAGAACAACAAGAACAACAAGAACAACAAGAACAACAAGAACAACAAGAACAACAAGAACAACAAGAACAACAAGAACAACAAGAACAGCCGGTACAACAAGAACAACAAGAACAACCTGAACAACAACAACATGAACAACAAGAACATCAACAACCAGAACAACAAGAAGAACAAAAAGAACAAGAACAACAAGAACAACAATAACAACAAGAACAACAAGAACAACAAGAACAACAAGAACAACAAGAGCAACAAGAACAACAAGAACAACAAGAACAACAAGAACAACAAGAACAACAAGAACAACAAGAACAACAAGAACAACAAGAACAACAAGAACAACAAGAACAACAAGAACAACAAGAACAACAAGAACAACAAGAACAACAAGAACAACAAGAACAACAAGAGCAACAAGAGCAACAAGAACAACAAGAACAACAAGAACAACAAGAACAACAAGAACAACAAGAACAACAAGTACAACAAGAACAACAACAACATGAACAACAAGAACATCAACAACCAGAACAACAAGAACAACAACAACAACAAAAACAGGAACATCAACAACAACATCAAGAACAACAACAAGAACAACAAGAACAAGAACAACAACAACAGGAACAACTAGAACAACAACAACAAAAACAACAAGAACATCAAGAACAGCACGAACAACAAGAACAACAAGAAGAAGAAGAACAACAACAACAAGATCAACAAGAACAACAAGATCAACAAGAACAACAAGAACAACAAGAACAACAAGAACAACAAGAACAACAAGAACAACAAGAACAACAAGATCAAGAACAGCAAGAACAACAACAACAAGAACTACATGAACAACAACAACAAGAACGACAAGAACAACATCAACAAGAACAACAAAAACAACAACAACATGAACAACAAGAACAACAAGAACAGCAAGAACAACAAGAACAACAAGAACAACAAGAACAAGAACAGCAAGGACAACAACAACAAGAACTACATGAACGTCAACAACAAGAATAACAAGAACAACAACAACATGTACCACAAGAACATCAACAACCAGAACAACCAGAGCAACAAGAACAACAAGAGCAACAAGAGCAACAAGAGCCAGAATAGCAACAAGAACAACAAGAACAACAGGAACAACAAGAACAACAAGAACAACAAGAACAACAAGAACAACAAGAACAACAACAACAAGAACAACAAGAACAACAAGAACAACAACAACAACAACAACAACAACAAGTACAAAAAACAACAAAAACAGGAACAACAACAACAACAACAACAACAATAACAACAACAAGAACAACAAGAACAACAAGAACAACAAGAACAACAAGAACAACAAGAACAACAAGAACAACAAGAACAACAAGAACAACAAGAACAACAAGAACAACAAGAACAACAAGAACAACGAGAACAACAAGAACAACAAGAATAACAAGAACAACAAGAACAACAAGAACATCAACAACCAGAGCAACAAGAACAACAACAACAAGAACAACTAGAACAACAACAACACGAACAACAAGAACAACAAGAACAACAAGAGCAACAAGAACAACAAGAACAACAAGATCAACAAGAACAACAAGAACAACAAGAACAACAAGAACAACAACAACAACAACAAGAACAAAAAGAACAAAAAGAACAACAAGAACAACAAGAACAACAAGAACAACAAGAACAACAAGAACAACAAGAACAACAAGAACAACAAGAACGACAAGAACAGCCGGTACAACAAGAACAACAAGAACAACAACAACAACAACAACATGAACAACAAGAACAACAAGAAGAACAAGAACAACAAGAAGAACAAGAACAACAAGAACAACAAGAACAACAAGAACAACAAGAACAACAAGAACAACAAGAACAACAAGAACAACAAGAACAACAAGAACAACAAGAACAACAAGGACAACAAGAACAACAAGAACAACAAGAACAACAAGAACAACAAGAACAACAAGAACAACAAGAACAACAACAACAAGAACAACAAGAACAGCAAGAACAACAAGAACAACAAGAACAACAAGAACAACAAGAACAACAAGAACATCAAGAACAACAAGAACAACAAGAACAACAAGAACAACAAGAACATCAAGAACAACAAGAACAACAAGAACGACAAGAACAGCCGGTACAACAAGAACAACAAGAACAACAAGAACAACAAGAACATGAACAACAAGAACAACAAGAAGAACAAGAACAACAAGAAGAACAAGAACAACAAGAACAACAAGAACAACAAGAACAACAAGAACAACAAGAACAACAAGAACAACAAGAACAACAAGAACAACAAGAACAACAAGAACAACAAGAACAACAAGAACAACAAGAACAACAAGAACAGCAAGAACAACAAAATCAACAAGAACAACAAGAACAACAAGAACAGCCGGTACAACAAGAACAACAAGAACAACCTGAACAACAACAACATGAACAACAAGAACATCAACAACCAGAACAACAAGAAGAACAAAAAGAACAAGAACAACAAGAACAACAAGAACAACAAGAACAACAAGAACAACAAGAACAACAAGAACAACAAGAACAACAAGAACAACAAGAACAACAAGAACAACAAGAACAACAAGAACAACAAGAACAACAAGAACAACAAGGACAACAAGAACAACAAGAACAACAAGAACAACAAGAACAACAAGAACAACAAGAACAACAAGAACAACAACAACAAGAACAACAAGAACAGCAAGAACAACAAGAACAACAAGAACAACAAGAACAACAAGAACATCAAGAACAACAAGAACAACAAGAGCAACAAGAACAACAAGAAGAACAAGAACAACCTGAACAACAACAACAAGAACAACAACAAGAACAACAAGAACAACAACAACAAGTACAACAAGAACAACAACAACATGAACAACAAGAACATCAACAACCAGAACAACAAGAACAACAACAACAACAAAAACAGGAACAACAACAACAACATCAAGAACAACAACAAGAACAACAAGAACAAGAACAACAAGAACCACAACAACATGAACAACAAGAACATCAACAACCAGAACAATAAGAACAACAAGACGAACAAGAACAACAAGAACAACAAGAACAACAAGAACAACAAGATCAATAAGAACAACAAGAACAACAAGAACAACAAGAACAACAAGAACAACAAGAACAACAAGAACAACAAGAACAACAAGAACAACAAGAACAACAAGAACAACAAGAACAACAAGAACAACAAGAACAACAAGAACAACAAGAACAACAAGAACAACAAGAACAACAAGAACAACAAGAACAACAAGAATAACAAGAACAACAAGAACAACAAGAACAACAAGAACATCAACAACCAGAACAACAAGAACAACAACAAGAACATCAACAACCAGAACAACAAGAACAACAACAAGCACAACTAGAACAAGAACAACAAGAACAACAAGAACAACAAGAACAACAAGAACAACAAGAACAACAAGAACAACAAGAACATCAAGAACAACAAGAACAACAAGAACAACAAGAACAACAAGAACATCAAGAACAACAAGAACAACAAGAACGACAAGAACAGCCGGTACAACAAGAACAACAAGAACAACAAGAACAACAAGAACATGAACAACAAGAACAACAAGAAGAACAAGAACAACAAGAAGAACAAGAACAACAAGAACAACAAGAACAACAAGAACAACAAGAACAACAAGAACAACAAGAACAACAAGAACAACAAGAACAACAAGAACAACAAGAACAACAAGAACAACAAGAACAACAAGAACAACAAGAACAGCAAGAACAACAAAATCAACAAGAACAACAAGAACAACAAGAACAGCCGGTACAACAAGAACAACAAGAACAACCTGAACAACAACAACATGAACAACAAGAACATCAACAACCAGAACAACAAGAAGAACAAAAAGAACAAGAACAACAAGAACAACAAGAACAACAAGAACAACAAGAACAACAAGAACAACAAGAACAACAAGAACAACAAGAACAACAAGAACAACAAGAACAACAAGAACAACAAGAACAACAAGAACAACAAGGACAACAAGAACAACAAGAACAACAAGAACAACAAGAACAACAAGAACAACAAGAACAACAAGAACAACAAGAACAACAAGGACAACAAGAACAACAAGAACAACAAGAACAACAAGAACAACAAGAACAACAAGAACAACAAGAACAACAACAACAAGAACAACAAGAACAGCAAGAACAACAAGAACAACAAGAACAACAAGAACAACAAGAACATCAAGAACAACAAGAACAACAAGAGCAACAAGAACAACAAGAAGAACAAGAACAACCTGAACAACAACAACAAGAACAACAAGAACAACAACAACAAGTACAACAAGAACAACAACAACATGAACAACAAGAACATCAACAACCAGAACAACAAGAACAACAACAACAACAAAAACAGGAACAACAACAACAACATCAAGAACAACAACAAGAACAACAAGAACAAGAACAACAAGAACCACAACAACATGAACAACAAGAACATCAACAACCAGAACAATAAGAACAACAAGACGAACAAGAACAACAAGAACAACAAGAAGAACAAGAACAACAAGATCAATAAGAACAACAAGAACAACAAGAACAACAAGAACAACAAGAACAACAAGAACAACAAGAACAACAAGAACAACAAGAACAACAAGAACAACAAGAACAACAAGAACAACAAGAACAACAAGAACAACAAGAACAACAAGAACAACAAGAACAACAAGAACAACAAGAACAACAAGAACAACAAGAACAACAAGAACAACAAGAACAACAAGAACAACAAGAACAACAAGAACAACAAGAACAACAATAACAACAAGAACAACAAGAACAACAAGAACAACAAGAACAACAAGAACAACAAGAACAACAAGAACAACAAGAACAACAAGAACATCAAGAACAACAAGAACAACAAGAACAAGAACAACAACAACAAGAACTACATGAACAACAACAACAAGAACGACAAGAACAACATCAACAAGAACAACAAAAACAACAACAACATGAACAACAAGAACAACAAGAACAGCAAGAACAAGAAGAACAACAAGAACAACAAGAACAAGGACAGCAAGGACAACAACAACAAGAACTACATGAACGTCAACAACAAGAATAACAAGAACAACAACAACAAGTACAACAAGAACAACAACAACA
Source organism: Megalopta genalis (assembly GCF_051020955.1). Taxonomy (NCBI): domain Eukaryota; kingdom Metazoa; phylum Arthropoda; class Insecta; order Hymenoptera; family Halictidae; genus Megalopta; species Megalopta genalis. The sequence continues at coordinate 4,710,167 of NW_027476089.1, read as the reverse complement.
TGAACAACAAGAACATCAACAACCAGAACAACAAGAACAACAACAACAACAAAAACAGGAACAACAACAACAACATCAAGAACAACAACAAGAACAACAAGAACGAGAACAACAACAACAACAACAACTAGAACAACAACAACAAAAACAACAAGAACATCAAGAACAGCACGAACAACAAGAACAACAAGAAGAAGAAGAACAACAACAACAAGATCAACAAGAACAACAAGAACAACAAGAACAACAAGAACAACAAGAACAAGAACAGCAAGAACAACAACAACAAGAACTACATGAACAACAACAACAAGAACGACAAGAACAACATCAACAAGAACAACAAAAACAACAACAACATGAACAACAAGAACAACAAGAACAGCAAGAACAACAAGAACAACAAGAACAACAAGAACAAGAACAGCAAGGACAACAACAACAAGAACTACATGAACGTCAACAACAAGAATAACAAGAACAACAACAACATGTACCACAAGAACATCAACAACCAGAACAACCAGAACAACAAGAACAACAAGAGCAACAAGAGCCACAATAGCAACAAGAACAACAAGAACAACAAGAACAACAAGAACAACAAGAACAGCAAGAACAACAAGAACAACAAGAACAACAAGAACAACAAGAACAACAAGAATAAGGACAGCAAGGTCAACAACAACAAGAACTACATGAACGTCAACAACAAGAATAACAAGAACAACAACAACATGTACAACAAGAACATCAACAACCAGAACAACAAGAACAACAAGAACAACAAGAACAACAAGAACAACAAGAACAACAAGAACAACAAGATCAATAAGAACAACAAGAACAACAGGAACAACAAGAACAACAAGAACAACCAGAACAACAAGAACAACAAGAACAACAAGAACAACAAGAACAACAAGAACAACAAGAACAACAAGAACAACAACAACCAGAACAACCAGAACAACAAGAACAACAAGAACAGCCGGTACAACAAGAACAACAAGAACAACCTGAACAACAAGAACAACAAGAACAACAAGAACAACAAGAACAACAAGAACAACAAGAACAACAAGAACAAGAACAACAAGAACAACAAGAACAACAAGAACAACAAGAACAACAACAACAAGAACAACAAGAACAACAAGAACAACAAGAACAACAAGAACAACAACAACAACAACAAGAACAACAAGTACAAAAAACAACAAAAACAGGAACAACAACAACAACAACAACAACAAGAACAACAAGAACAACAAGAACAACAAGAACAACAAGAACAACAAGAACAACAAGAACAACAAGAACAACAAGAACAACAAGAACAACAAGAACAACAAGAACAACAAGAACAACAAGAACAACAAGAACAACAAGAACAACAAGAATAACAAGAACAACAAGAACAACAAGAACAACAAGAACATCAACAACCAGAACAACAAGAACAACAACAAGAACATCAACAACTAGAACAACAAGAACAACAACAAGAACAACTAGAACAAGAACAACAAGAACAACAAGAACAACAAGAACATCAAGAACAACAAGAACAACAAGAACAACAAGAACAACAAGAACATCAAGAACAACAAGAACAACAAGAACGACAAGAACAGCCGGTACAACAAGAACAACAAGAACAACCTGAACAACAAAAACAACAAGAACAACAAGAACAACAACAACAACAACAACATGAACAACAAGAACAACAAGAAGAACAAGAACAACAAGAAGAACAAGAACAACAAGAACAACAAGAACAACAAGAACAACAAGAAGAACAAGAACAACAAGAACAACAAGAACAACAAGAACAACAAGAACAACAAGAACAACAAGAACAACAAGAACAACAAGAACAACAAGAACAACAAGAACAACAAGAACAACAAGAACAACAAGAACAACAAGAACAACAAGAACAACAAGAACAACAAGAACAACAAGAACAACAAGAACAACAAGAACAACAAGAACAACAAGAACAACAAGAACAACAAGAACAGCCGGTACAACAAGAACAACAAGAACAACCTGAACAACAACAACATGAACAACAAGAACATCAACAACAAGAACAACAAGAACAACAAGAACAACAAGAACAACAAGAACAACAAGAACAACAAGAACAACAAGAACAACAAGGACAACAAGAACAACAAGAACAACAAGAACAACAAGAACAACAAGAACAACAAGAACAACAAGAACAACAACAACAAGAACAACAAGAACAGCAAGAACAACAAGAACAACAAGAACAACAAGATCAACAAGAACATCAAGAACAACAAGAACAGCCGGTACAACAAGAACAACAAGAACAACCTGAACAACAACAACATGAACAACAAGAACATCAACAACCAGAACAACAAGAAGAACAAAAAGAACAAGAACAACAAGAACAACAAGAACAACAAGAACAACAAGAACAACAAGAACAACAAGAACAACAAGAACAACAAGAACAACAAGAACAACAAGAACAACAAGAACAACAAGAACAACAAGAACAACAAGAACAACAAGAACAACAAGAACAACAAGAACAACAAGAACGACAAGAACAGCCGGTACAACAAGAACAACAAGAACAACCTGAACAACAAAAACAACAAGAACAACAAGAACAACAACAACAACAACAACATGAACAACAAGAACAACAAGAAGAACAAGAACAACAAGAACAACAAGAACAACAAGAACAACAAGAACAACAAGAACAACAAGAACAACAAGAACAACAAGAACAACAAGAACAACAAGAACAACAAGAACAACAAGAACAACAAGAACAACAAGAACAACAAGAACAACAAGAACAGCCGGTACAACAAGAACAACAAGAACAACCTGAACAACAACAACATGAACAACAAGAACATCAACAACCAGAACAACAAGAAGAACAAAAAGAACAAGAACAACAAGAACAACAAGAACAACAAGAACAACAAGAACAACAAGAACAACAAGAACAACAAGAACAACAAGAACAACAAGAACAACAAGAACAACAAGAACAACAAGAACAACAAGAACAACAAGAACAACAAGAACAACAAGAACAACAAGAACAACAAGAACAACAAGAACAACAAGAACAACAAGAACAACAAGAACAGCCGGTACAACAAGAACAACAAGAACAACCTGAACAACAACAACATGAACAACAACAACATCAACAACCAGAACAACAAGAAGAACAAAAAGAACAAGAACAACAAGAACAACAATAACAACAAGAACAACAAGAACAACAAGAACAACAAGAGCAACAAGAACAACAAGAACAACAAGAACAACAAGAACAACAAGAACAACAAGAACAACAAGAACAACAAGAACAACAAGAACAACAAGAACAACAAGAACAACAAGAACAACAAGGACAACAAGAACAACAAGAACAACAAGAACAACAAGAACAACAAGAACAACAAGAACAACAAGAACAACAACAACAAGAACAACAAGAACAGCAAGAACAACAAGAACAACAAGAACAACAAGAACAACAAGAACGACAAGAACAGCCGGTACAACAAGAACAACAAGAACAACCTGAACAACAAAAACAACAAGAACAACAAGAACAACAACAACAACAACAACATGAACAACAAGAACAACAAGAAGAACAAGAACAACAAGAACAACAAGAACAACAAGAACAACAAGAACAACAAGAACAACAAGAACAACAAGAACAACAAGAACAACAAGAACAACAAGAACAACAAGAACAACAAGAACAACAAGAACAACAAGAACAACAAGAACAACAAGAACAACAAGAACAACAAGAACAACAAGAACAACAAGAACAACAAGAACAGCCGGTACAACAAGAACAACAAGAACAACCTGAACAACAACAACATGAACAACAAGAACATCAACAACCAGAACAACAAGAAGAACAAAAAGAACAAGAACAACAAGAACAACAAGAACAACAAGAACAACAAGAACAACAAGAACAACAAGAACAACAAGAACAACAAGAACAACAAGAACAACAAGAACAACAAGAACAACAAGAACAACAAGAACAACAAGAACAACAAGAACAACAAGAACAACAAGAACAACAAGAACAACAAGAACAACAAGAACAACAAGAACAACAAGAACAACAAGAACAACAAGAACAGCCGGTACAACAAGAACAACAAGAACAACCTGAACAACAAGAACAACAAGAACAACAAGAACAACAAGAACAACAAGAACAACAAGAACAACAAGAACAACAAGAACAGCCGGTACAACAAGAACAACAAGAACAACCTGAACAACAACAACATGAACAACAAGAACATCAACAACCAGAACAACAAGAAGAACAAAAAGAACAAGAACAACAAGAACAACAAGAACAACAAGAACAACAAGAACAACAAGAACAGCAAGAACAACAAGAACAACAAGAACAACAAGAACAACAAGAACAACAAGAACAACAAGAACAACAAGAACAACAAGAACAACAAGAACAACAAGAACAACAAGAACAACAAGAACAGCCGGTACAACAAGAACAACAAGAACAACCTGAACAACAACAACATGAACAACAAGAACATCAACAACCAGAACAACAAGAAGAACAAAAAGAACAAGAACAACAAGAACAACAAGAACAACAAGAACAACAAGAACAACAAGAACAACAAGAACAACAAGAACAACAAGAACAACAAGAACAACAAGAACAACAAGAACAACAAGAACAACAAGAACAACAAGAACAACAAGAACAACAAGAACAACAAGAACAACAAGAACAACAAGAACAACAAGAACAACAAGAACAACAAGAACAACAAGAACAACAAGAACAGCCGGTACAACAAGAACAACAAGAACAACCTGAACAACAACAACATGAACAACAAGAACATCAACAACCAGAACAACAAGAAGAACAAAAAGAACAAGAACAACAAGAACAACAATAACAACAAGAACAACAAGAACAACAAGAACAACAAGAACAACAAGAGCAACAAGAACAACAAGAACAACAAGAACAACAAGAACAACAAGAACAACAAGAACAACAAGAACAACAAGAACAACAAGAACAACAAGAACAACAAGAACAACAAGAACAACAAGAACAACAAGAACAACAAGAACAACAAGAACAACAAGAACAACAAGAACAACAAGAGCAACAAGAACAACAAGAACAACAAGAACAACAAGAACAACAAGAACAACAAGAACAACAAGTACAACAAGAACAACAACAACATGAACAACAAGAACATCAACAACCAGAACAACAAGAACAACAACAACAACAAAAACAGGAACATCAACAACAACATCAAGAACAACAACAAGAACAACAAGAACAAGAACAACAACAACAGGAACAACTAGAACAACAACAACAAAAACAACAAGAACATCAAGAACAGCACGAACAACAAGAACAACAAGAAGAAGAAGAACAACAACAACAAGATCAACAAGAACAACAAGATCAACAAGAACAACAAGAACAACAAGAACAACAAGAACAACAAGAACAACAAGAACAACAAGAACAACAAGATCAAGAACAGCAAGAACAACAACAACAAGAACTACATGAACAACAACAACAAGAACGACAAGAACAACATCAACAAGAACAACAAAAACAACAACAACATGAACAACAAGAACAACAAGAACAGCAAGAACAACAAGAACAACAAGAACAACAAGAACAAGAACAGCAAGGACAACAACAACAAGAACTACATGAACGTCAACAACAAGAATAACAAGAACAACAACAACATGTACCACAAGAACATCAACAACCAGAACAACCAGAGCAACAAGAACAACAAGAGCAACAAGAGCAACAAGAGCCAGAATAGCAACAAGAACAACAAGAACAACAGGAACAACAAGAACAACAAGAACAACAAGAACAACAAGAACAACAAGAACAACAACAACAAGAACAACAAGAACAACAAGAACAACAACAACAACAACAAGAACAACAAGTACAAAAAACAACAAAAACAGGAACAACAACAACAACAACAACAACAACAATAACAACAACAAGAACAACAAGAACAACAAGAACAACAAGAACAACAAGAACAACAAGAACAACAAGAACAACAAGAACAACAAGAACAACAAGAACAACAAGAACAACAAGAACAACAAGAACAACAAGAATAACAAGAACAACAAGAACAACAAGAACATCAACAACCAGAGCAACAAGAACAACAACAACAAGAACAACTAGAACAACAACAACACGAACAACAAGAACAACAAGAACAACAAGAGCAACAAGAACAACAAGAACAACAAGATCAACAAGAACAACAAGAACAACAAGAACAACAAGAACAACAACAACAACAACAAGAACAAAAAGAACAAAAAGAACAACAAGAACAACAAGAACAACAAGAACAACAAGAACAACAAGAACAACAAGAACAACAAGAACAACAAGAACGACAAGAACAGCCGGTACAACAAGAACAACAAGAACAACAACAACAACAACAACATGAACAACAAGAACAACAAGAAGAACAAGAACAACAAGAAGAACAAGAACAACAAGAACAACAAGAACAACAAGAACAACAAGAACAACAAGAACAACAAGAACAACAAGAACAACAAAAACAACAAGAACAACAAGAAAAACAAGAACAACAAGAACAACAAGAACAACAAGAACAACAAGAACAACAAGAACAACAACAACAAGAACAACAAGAACAACAAGAACAGCAAGAAAAACAAGAACAACAAGAACAACAAGAACAACAAGAACATCAAGAACAACAAGAACAACAAGAGCAACAAGAACAACAAGAACAACAAGAACAACCTGAAGAACAACAACAAGAACAACAACAAGAACAACAAGAACAACAACAACAAGTACAACAAGAACAACAACAACATGAACAACAAGAACATCAACAACCAGAACAACAAGAACAACAACAACAACAAAAACAGGAACAACAACAACAACATCAAGAACAACAACAAGAACAACAAGATCCACAACAACATGAACAACAAGAACATCAACAACCAGAACAACAAGAACAACAAGAAGAACAAGAACAACAAGAACAACAAGAACAACAAGATCAATAAGAACAACAAGATCAATAAGAACAACAAGAACAACAAGAACAACAAGAACAACAAGAACAACAAGAACAACAAGAACAACAAGAACAACAAGAACAACAAGAACAACAAGAACAACAAGAACAACAAGAACAACAAGAACAACAAGAACAACAAGAACAACAAGAACAACAAGAACAACAAGAACAACAAGAACAACAAGAACAACAAGAACAACAAGAACAACAAGAACAACAAGAACAACAAGAACAACAAGAACAACAAGAACAACAAGAATAACAAGAACAACAAGAACAACAAGAACAACAAGAACAACAAGAACATCAACAACCAGAACAACAAGAACAACAACAAGAACATCAACAACCAGAACAACAAGAACAACAACAAGCACAACTAGAACAAGAACAACAAGAACAACAAGAACAACAAGAACAACAAGAACAACAAGAACAACAAGAACATCAAGAACAACAAGAACAACAAGAACAACAAGAACAACAAGAACATCAAGAACAACAAGAACAACAAGAACGACAAGAACAGCCGGTACAACAAGAACAACAAGAACAACAACAACAACAACAACATGAACAACAAGAACAACAAGAAGAACAAGAACAACAAGAAGAACAAGAACAACAAGAACAACAAGAACAACAAGAACAACAAGAACAACAAGAACAACAAGAACAACAAGAACAACAAGAACAACAAGAACAACAAGAACAACAAGAACAACAAGAACAGCAAGAACAACAAAATCAACAAGAACAACAAGAACAACAAGAACAGCCGGTACAACAAGAACAACAAGAACAACCTGAACAACAACAACATGAACAACAAGAACATCAACAACCAGAACAACAAGAAGAACAAAAAGAACAAGAACAACAAGAACAACAAGAACAACAAGAACAACAAGAACAACAAGAACAACAAGAACAACAAGAACAACAAGAACAACAAGAACAACAAGAACAACAAGAACAACAAGAACAACAAGAACAACAAGAACAACAAGAACAACAAGGACAACAAGAACAACAAGAACAACAAGAACAACAAGAACAACAAGAACAACAAGAACAACAAGAACAACAAGAACAACAAGGACAACAAGAACAACAAGAACAACAAGAACAACAAGAACAACAAGAACAACAAGAACAACAAGAACAACAACAACAAGAACAACAAGAACAGCAAGAACAACAAGAACAACAAGAACAACAAGAACAACAAGAACATCAAGAACAACAAGAACAACAAGAGCAACAAGAACAACAAGAAGAACAAGAACAACCTGAACAACAACAACAAGAACAACAACAAGAACAACAAGAACAACAACAACAAGTACAACAAGAACAACAACAACATGAACAACAAGAACATCAACAACCAGAACAACAAGAACAACAACAACAACAAAAACAGGAACAACAACAACAACATCAAGAACAACAACAAGAACAACAAGAACAAGAACAACAAGAACCACAACAACATGAACAACAAGAACATCAACAACCAGAACAACAAGAACAACAAGACGAACAAGAACAACAAGAACAACAAGAACAACAAGAACAACAAGATCAATAAGAACAACAAGAACAACAAGAACAACAAGAACAACAAGAACAACAAGAACAACAAGAACAACAAGAACAACAAGAACAACAAGAACAACAAGAACAACAAGAACAACAAGAACAACAAGAACAACAAGAACAACAAGAACAACAAGAACAACAAGAACAACAAGAACAACAAGAACAACAAGAACAACAATAACAACAAGAACAACAAGAACAACAAGAACAACAAGAACAACAAGAACAACAAGAACAACAAGAACAACAAGAACAACAAGAACATCAAGAACAACAAGAACAACAAGAACAAGAACAACAACAACAAGAACTACATGAACAACAACAACAAGAACGACAAGAACAACATCAACAAGAACAACAAAAACAACAACAACATGAACAACAAGAACAACAAGAACAGCAAGAACAAGAAGAACAACAAGAACAACAAGAACAAGGACAGCAAGGACAACAACAACAAGAACTACATGAACGTCAACAACAAGATTAACAAGAACAACAACAACAAGTACAACAAGAACAACAACAACATGAACAACAAGAACATCAACAACCAGAACAACAAGAACAACAACAACAACAAAAACAGGAACAACAACAACAACATCAAGAACAACAACAAGAACAACAAGAACGAGAACAACAACAACAAGAACAACTAGAACAACAACAACAAAAACAACAAGAACATCAAGAACAGCACGAACAACAAGAACAACAAGAAGAAGAAGAACAACAACAACAAGATCAACAAGAACAACAAGAACAACAAGAACAACAAGAACAACAAGAACAAGAACAGCAAGAACAACAACAACAAGAACTACATGAACAACAACAACAAGAACGACAAGAACAACATCAACAAGAACAACAAAAACAACAACAACATGAACAACAAGAACAACAAGAACAGCAAGAACAACAAGAACAACAAGAACAACAAGAACAAGAACAGCAAGGACAACAACAACAAGAACTACATGAACGTCAACAACAAGAATAACAAGAACAACAACAACATGTACCACAAGAACATCAACAACCAGAACAACCAGAACAACAAGAACAACAAGAGCAACAAGAGCCACAATAGCAACAAGAACAACAAGAACAACAAGAACAACAAGAACAACAAGAACAGCAAGAACAACAAGAACAACAAGAACAACAAGAACAACAAGAACAACAAGAATAAGGACAGCAAGGTCAACAACAACAAGAACTACATGAACGTCAACAACAAGAATAACAAGAACAACAACAACATGTACAACAAGAACATCAACAACCAGAACAACAAGAACAACAAGAACAACAAGAACAACAAGAACAACAAGAACAACAAGAACAACAAGAACAACAAGAACAACAAGATCAATAAGAACAACAAGAACAACAGGAACAACAAGAACAACAAGAACAACCAGAACAACAAGAACAACAAGAACAACAAGAACAACAAGAACAACAAGAACAACAAGAACAACAAGAACAACAACAACCAGAACAACCAGAACAACAAGAACAACAAGAACAGCCGGTACAACAAGAACAACAAGAACAACCTGAACAACAAGAACAACAAGAACAACAAGAACAACAAGAACAACAAGAACAACAAGAACAACAAGAACAAGAACAACAAGAACAACAAGAACAACAAGAACAACAAGAACAACAACAACAAGAACAAGAAGAACAACAAGAACAACAAGAACAACAAGAACAACAAGAACAACAACAACAACAACAAGAACAACAAGTACAAAAAACAACAAAAACAGGAACAACAACAACAACAACAACAACAAGAACAACAAGAACAACAAGAACAACAAGAACAACAAGAACAACAAGAACAACAAGAACAACAAGAACAACAAGAACAACAAGAATAACAAGAACAACAAGAACAACAAGAACAACAAGAACAACAAGAACAACAAGAATAACAAGAACAACAAGAACAACAAGAACAACAAGAACATCAACAACCAGAACAACAAGAACAACAACAAGAACATCAACAACTAGAACAACAAGAACAACAACAAGAACAACTAGAACAAGAACAACAAGAACAACAAGAACAACAAGAACATCAAGAACAACAAGAACAACAAGAACAACAAGAACAACAAGAACATCAAGAACAACAAGAACAACAAGAACGACAAGAACAGCCGGTACAACAAGAACAACAAGAACAACCTGAACAACAAAAACAACAAGAACAACAAGAACAACAACAACAACAACAACATGAACAACAAGAACAACAAGAAGAACAAGAACAACAAGAAGAACAAGAACAACAAGAACAACAAGAACAACAAGAACAACAAGAAGAACAAGAACAACAAGAACAACAAGAACAACAAGAACAACAAGAACAACAAGAACAACAAGAACAACAAGAACAACAAGAACAACAAGAACAACAAGAACAACAAGAACAACAAGAACAACAAGAACAACAAGAACAACAAGAACAACAAGAACAACAAGAACAACAAGAACAACAACAACAAGAACAACAAGAACAACAAGAACAACAAGAACAACAAGAACAACAAGAACAACAACAACAACAACAAGAACAACAAGTACAAAAAACAACAAAAACAGGAACAACAACAACAACAAGAACAACAAGAACAACAAGAACAACAAGAACAACAAGAACAACAAGAACAACAAGAACAACAAGAACAACAAGAACAACAAGAACAACAAGAATAACAAGAACAACAAGAACAACAAGAACAACAAGAACAACAAGAACAACAAGAATAACAAGAACAACAAGAACAACAAGAACAACAAGAACATCAACAACCAGAACAACAAGAACAACAACAAGAACATCAACAACTAGAACAACAAGAACAACAACAAGAACAACTAGAACAAGAACAACAAGAACAACAAGAACAACAAGAACATCAAGAACAACAAGAACAACAAGAACAACAAGAACAACAAGAACATCAAGAACAACAAGAACAACAAGAACGACAAGAACAGCCGGTACAACAAGAACAACAAGAACAACCTGAACAACAAAAACAACAAGAACAACAAGAACAACAACAACAACAACAACATGAACAACAAGAACAACAAGAAGAACAAGAACAACAAGAAGAACAAGAACAACAAGAACAACAAGAACAACAAGAACAACAAGAAGAACAAGAACAACAAGAACAACAAGAACAACAAGAACAACAAGAACAACAAGAACAACAAGAACAACAAGAACAACAAGAACAACAAGAACAACAAGAACAACAAGAACAACAAGAACAACAAGAACAACAAGAACAACAAGAACAACAAGAACAACAAGAACAACAAGAACAACAAGAACAACAAGAACAGCCGGTACAACAAGAACAACAAGAACAACCTGAACAACAACAACATGAACAACAAGAACATCAACAACAAGAACAACAAGAACAACAAGAACAACAAGAACAACAAGAACAACAAGAACAACAAGAACAACAAGAACAACAAGGACAACAAGAACAACAAGAACAACAAGAACAACAAGAACAACAAGAACAACAAGAGCAACAAGAACAACAACAACAAGAACAACAAGAACAGCAAGAACAACAAGAACAACAAGAACAACAAGATCAACAAGAACATCAAGAACAACAAGAACAACAAGAGCAACAAGAACAACAAGAAGAACAAGAACAACCTGAACAACAACAACAAGAACAACAACAAGAACAACAACAACAACAACAACAAGTACAACAAGAACAACAACAACATGAACAACAAGAACATCAACAACCAGAACAACAAGAACAACAACAACAACAAAAACAGGAACAACAACAACAACATCAAGAACAACAACAAGAACAACAAGAACAAGAACAACAAGAACCACAACAACATGAACAACAAGAACATCAACAACCAGAACAACAAGAACAACAAGAAGAACAAGAACAACAAGAACAACAAGAACAACAAGAACAATAAGAACAACAAGAACAACAAGAGCAACAAGAACAACAAGAACAACAAGAACAACAAGATCAACAAGAACAACAAGAACAACAAGAACAACAAGAACAACAAGAACAACAAGAACAACAAGAACAACAAGAACAACAAGAACAACAAGAACAACAAGAACAACAAGAACAACAAGAACAACAAGAACAACAAGAACAACAAGAACAACAAGAACAACAAGAACAACAAGAACAACAAGAACAACAAGAACAACAAGAACAACAAGAACAACAAGAACAACAAGAACAACAAGAACAACAAGAACAAGAACAACAAGAACAACAAGAACAACAAGAACAACAAGAACAACAACAACAAGAACAACAAGAACAACAAGAACAACAAGAACAACAACAACAACAACAAGAACAACAAGTACAAAAAACAACAAAAACAGGAACAACAACAACAACAACAACAACAAGAACAACAAGAACAACAAGAACAACAAGAACAACAAGAACAACAAGAACAACAAGAACAACAAGAACAACAAGAACAACAAGAACAACAAGAACAACAAGAATAACAAGAACAACAAGAACAACAAGAACAACAAGAACATCAACAACCAGAACAACAAGAACAACAACAAGAACATCAACAACTAGAACAACAAGAACAACAACAAGAACAACTAGAACAAGAACAACAAGAACAACAAGAACAACAAGAACATCAAGAACAACAAGAACAACAAGAACAACAAGAACAACAAGAACATCAAGAACAACAAGAACAACAAGAACGACAAGAACAGCCGGTACAACAAGAACAACAAGAACAACCTGAACAACAAAAACAACAAGAACAACAAGAACAACAACAACAACAACAACATGAACAACAAGAACAACAAGAAGAACAAGAACAACAAGAACAACAACAACAACAAGAACAACTAGAACAACAACAACAAGAACAACAAGAACAACAAGAACATCAAGAACAACAAGAACAACAAGAACAACAAGAACAACAAGAACAACAAGAACATCAAGAACAACAAGATCAACAAGAACAACAAGAACGACAAGAACAGCCGGAACAACAAGAACAACAAGAACAACCTGAACAACAACAACAAGAACAACAACAAGAACAACAACAACAACAACAACAACAACATGAACAACAAGAACCACTAGAACAAGAACAACAAGAACAACAAGAACAACAAGAACAAGAAGAACAACAAGAACAACAAGAGCAACAAGAACAACAAGAACAACAAGAACAACAAGAACAACAAGAACAACAAGAACAACAAGAACAACAAGAACAACAAGAACAACAAGAACAACAAGAACAACAAGAACAACAAGAACAACAAGAACAACAAGAACAACAAGAACAACAAGATCAACAACAACAACAACAAGAACAAAAAGAACAACAAGAACAATAAGAACAACAAGAACAACAAGAACAACAAGAACAACAAGAACAACAAGAACAACAAGAACAACAAGAACAACAAGAACAACAAGAACATCAAGAACAACAAGAGCAACAAGAACAACAAGAAAAGCAAGAACAACAAGAACAACAAGAACAACTAGAACAACAAGAACAACAAGAGCAACAAGAACAACAAGAACAACAACAACAAGAACGACAAGAACAACAAGAACAAGAACAACATGAACAACAGGATCAACAAGAACAACAAGAACAACAAGAACAACAAGAACAACAAGAACAACAACAACAAGATCAACAAAAACAACAACAACATGAACAACAAGAACAACTAGAACAACAACAACAACAAAAACAACAAGAACATCAAGAACAGCACGAACAACAAGAACAACAAGAAGAAGAAGAACAACAACAACAAGATCAACAAGAACAACAAGAACAACAAGAACAACAAGAACAACAAGAACAACAAGAACAACAAGAACAACAAGAACAACAAGAACAACAAGAACAACAAGAACAACAACAACAACAAGATCAACAACAAGAACAACAAGAACAACAAGAACAATAAGAAGAACAAGAACAACAAGAACAACAAGAACAACAAGAACAACAAGAACAACAAGAACATCAAGAACAACAAGAGCAACAAGAACAACAAGAACAACAAGAACAACAAGAACAACAAGAACAACAAGAACAACAACAACAGGAACAACAAGAACAACAAGAACAACAAGGACAATAAGAACAACAAGAACAACAAGAACCACAAGAACAACAAGAACAACAAGAACAACAAGAACAACAAGAACAACAAGAACAACAAGAACAACAAGAACAACAAGAACAACAAGAACGACAAGAACAACATCAACA
>NW_027476089.1:4687500-4692500 GCF_051020955.1 Megalopta genalis | reverse complement strand
CATGAACAACAAGAACATCAACAACCAGAACAACAAGAAGAACAAAAAGAACAAGAACAACAAGAACAACAAGAACAACAAGAACAACAAGAACAACAAGAACAACAAGAACAACAAGAACAACAAGAACAACAAGAACAACAAGAACAACAAGAACAACAAGAGCAACAAGAACAACAAGAACAACAAGAACAACAAGAACAACAAGAACAACAAGAACAACAAGTACAACAAGAACAACAACAACATGAACAACAAGAACATCAACAACCAGAACAACAAGAACAACAACAACAACAAAAACAGGAACAACAACAACAACATCAAGAACAACAACAAGAACAACAAGAACAAGAACAACAACAACAAGAACAACTAGAACAACAACAACAAAAACAACAAGAACATCAAGAACAGCACGAACAACAAGAACAACAAGAAGAAGAAGAAGAACAACAACAAGATCAACAAGAACAACAAGATCAACAAGAACAACAAGAACAACAAGAACAACAAGAACAACAAGAACAACAAGAACAACAAGAACAACAAGAACAAGAACAGCAAGAACAACAACAACAAGAACTACATGAACAACAACAACAAGAACGACAAGAACATCATCAACAAGAACAACAAAAACAACAACAACATGAACAACAAGAACAACAAGAACAGCAAGAACAACAAGAACAACAAGAACAAGAACAGCAAGGACAACAACAACAAGAACTACATGAACGTCAACAACAAGAATAACAAGAACAACAACAACATGTACCACAAGAACATCAACAACCAGAACAACCAGAACAACAAGAACAACAAGAGCAACAAGAGCAACAAGAGCCAGAATAGCAACAAGAACAACAAGAACAACAAGAACAACAAGAACAACAAGAACAACAAGAACAGCAAGAACATCAAGAACAACAAGAACAACAAGAACAACAAGAACAACAAGAATAAGGACAGCAAGGTCAACAACAACAAGAACTACATGAACGTCAACAACAAGAATAACAAGAACAACAACAACATGAACGACAAGAACATCAACAACCGGAACAACCAGAACAACAACAACAAGAACAACAACAACATGAACAACAAGAACATCAACAACCAGAACAACAAGAACAACAACAACCAGAACAACAGGAACAACAACAACAACATCAAGAACAACAACAAGAACAACAAGAACAAGAACAACAAGAACAACAACAACATGTACAACAAGAACATCAACAACCAGAACAACAAGAACAACAAGAACAACAAGAACAAGAACAACAAGAACAACAAGAACAACAAGAACAACAAGAACAACAACAACAGGAACAACAAGAACAACGAGAACAGCAAGAACAACAAGAACAAGAACAGCAAGAGCAACAACAACAAGAACTACATGAACAACAAGAACATCAACAACCAGAGCAACAAGAACAACAACAACAAGAACAACTAGAACAACAACAACAAGAACAACAAGAACAACAAGAACATCAAGAACAACAAGAACAACAAGAACAACAAGAACTACAAGAACAACAAGAACATCAAGAACAACAAGATCTACAAGAACAACAAGAACGACAAGAACAGCCGGTACAACAAGAACAACAAGAACAACCTGAACAACAACAACAAGAACAACAACAAGAACAACAACAAGAACAACAAGAACAACAACAACAACGACAACATGAACAACAAGAACCACTAGAACAAGAACAACAAGAACAACAAGAACAACAAGAACAACAAGAACAACAAGAACAACAAGAGCAACAAGAACAACAAGAACAACAAGATCAACAAGAACAACAAGAACAACAAGAACAACAAGAACAACAACAACAACAACAAGAACAAAAAGAACAAAAAGAACAACAAGAACAACAAGAACAACAAGAACAACAAGAACAACAAGAACAACAAGAACAACAAGAACAACAAGAACAACAAGAACATCAAGAGCAACAAGAACAACAAGAACAACAAGAAAAGCAAGAACAACAAGAATAACAAGAACAACAAGAACAACAAGAACAACAAGAACAACAAGAACAACAAAAACAACAAGAACAACAAGAAAAACAAGAACAACAAGAACAACAAGAACAACAAGAACAACAAGAACAACAACAACAAGAACAACAAGAACAACAAGAACAGCAAGAAAAACAAGAACAACAAGAACAACAAGAACAACAAGAACATCAAGAACAACAAGAACAACAAGAGCAACAAGAACAACAAGAACAACAAGAACAACCTGAACAACAACAACAAGAACAACAACAAGAACAACAAGAACAACAACAACAAGTACAACAAGAACAACAACAACATGAACAACAAGAACATCAACAACCAGAACAACAAGAACAACAACAACAACAAAAACAGGAACAACAACAACAACATCAAGAACAACAACAAGAACAACAAGAACAAGAACAACAAGAACCACAACAACATGAACAACAAGAACATCAACAACCAGAACAACAAGAACAACAAGAAGAACAAGAACAACAAGAACAACAAGAACAACAAGAACAACAAGATCAATAAGAACAACAAGAACAACAAGAACAACAAGAACAACAAGAACAACAAGAACAACAAGAACATCAAGAACAACAAGAGCAACAAGAGCAACAAGAACAACAAGAACAACAAGAACAACCTGAACAACAACAACAAGAACAACAACAAGAACAACAAGAACAACAACAACAAGTACAACAAGAACAACAACAACATGAACAACAAGAACATCAACAACCAGAACAACAAGAACAACAACAACAACAAAAACAGGAACAACAACAACATCAAGAACAACAACAAGAACAACAAGAACAAGAACAACAAGAACCACAACAACATGAACAACAAGAACATCAACAACCAGAACAACAAGAACAACAAGAAGAACAAGAACAACAAGAACAACAAGAACAACAAGAACAACAAGAACAACAAGAACAACAAGAACAACAAGAACAACAAGAACAACAAGAACAACAAGAACAACAAGAACAACAAGAACAACAAGAACAACAAGAACAACAAGAACAACAAGAACAACAAGAACAACAAGAACAACAAGAACAACAAGAACAACAAGAACAACAAGAACAACAAGAACAACAAGAACAACAAGAACAACAAGAACAACAAGAACAACAAGAACAACAAGAACAACAAGAACAACAAGAACAACAAGAACAACAAGAACAACAAGAACAACAAGAACAACAAGAACAACAAGAACAACAAGAACAACAAGAACATCAAGAACAACAAGAACAACAAGAACAAGAACAACAACAACAAGAACTACATGAACAACAACAACAAGAACGACAAGAACAACATCAACAAGAACAACAAAAACAACAACAACATGAACAACAAGAACAACAAGAACAGCAAGAACAAGAACGACAAGAACAACATCAACAAGAACAACAAAAACAACAACAACATGAACAACAAGAACAACAAGAACAGCAAGAACAAGAAGAACAACAAGAACAACAAGAACAAGGACAGCAAGGACAACAACAACAAGAACTACATGAACGTCATCAACAAGAATAACAAGAACAACAACAACAAGTACAACAAGAACAACAACAACATGAACAACAAGAACATCAACAACCAGAACAACAAGAACAACAACAACAACAAAAACAGGAACAACAACAACAACATCAAGAACAACAACAAGAACAACAAGAACAAGAACAACAACAACAAGAACAACTAGAACAACAACAACAAAAACAACAAGAACATCAAGTACAGCACGAACAACAAGAACAACAAGAAGAAGAAGAACAACAACAACAAGATCAACAAGAACAACAAGAACAACAAGAACAACAAGAACAACAAGAACAACAAGAACAACAAGAACAACAAGAACAAGAACAGCAAGAACAACAACAACAAGAACTACATGAACAACAACAACAAGAACGACAAGAACAACATCAACAAGAACAACAAAAACAACAACAACATGAACAACAAGAACAACAAGAACAGCAAGAACAACAAGAACAACAAGAACAACAAGAACAAGAACAGCAAGGACAACAACAACAAGAACTACATGAACGTCAACAACAAGAATAACAAGAACAACAACAACTTGTACCACAAGAACATCAACAACCAGAACAACCAGAACAACAAGAACAACAAGAGCAACAAGAGCAACAAGTGCCACAAGAGCAACAAGAACAACAAGAACAACAAGAACAACAAGAACAACAAGAACAACAAGAACAACAAGAACAACAAGAACAACAAGAACAACAAGAACAACAAGAACAACAAGAACAACAAGAACAACAAGAACAACAAGAGCAACAAGAACAACAAGAACAACAAGAACAACAAGAACAACAAGAACAACAAGAACAACAAGAACAACAAGAACAACTAGAACAACAAGAACAACAAGAACAACAAGAACAACAAGAACAACAAGAACAACAAGAACAACAAGAACAACAAGAACAACAAGAACAAGAACAACAAGAACAACAAGAACAACAAGAACAACAAGAACAACAAGAACAACAAGAACATCAAGAACAACAAGAACAACAAGAACATCAAGAACAACAAGAACGACAAGAACAGCCGGTACAACAAGAACAACAAGGACAACCTGAACAACAAAAACAACAAGAACAACAAGAACAACAAGAACAACAACAACAACAACAACATGAACAACAAGAACAACAAGAAGAACAAGAACAACAAGAACAACAAGAACAACAAGAACAACAAGAACAACAAGAACAACAAGAACAACAAGAACAACAAGAACAGCCGGTACAACAAGAACAACAAGAACAACCTGAACAACAACAACATGAACAACAAGAACATCAACAACCAGAACAACAAGAAGAACAAAAAGAACAAGAACAACAAGAACAACAAGAACAACAAGAACA